>NW_018020619.1:0-118793 GCF_002006095.1 Pseudomyrmex gracilis | reverse complement strand
TGACCCCGCCAAGGCCGCGCGGCCGAGGTCAGTGACCCCGCCAAGGCCGCGCGGCCGAGGTCAGTGACCCCGCCAAGGCCGCGTGGCTGAGGTCAGTGACCCAGCCAAAGTCGCGCGGCGGAGGTCAGTGACATTACTCTGTAGTATGTATATAATACATATAATACAATATAAAGTATAATATTATATAAATATATAATAAATTATATGTATAATATGTATTATTTAATGTTATACATAATATAAGTTACAGTCACGTTATTTTCACGTGTTGTTTTTCTACTCTTTCCTGTCACGTGACTTTAGTTACGTTTTTAATTTTCTCTACATATACGACGAACTGTCTCAAAAAATCGCTTTTCATTATTTACTCTCTCGATCTTGCCGATTCGATTCGACTCGATCAACCAACCAACCAATCGGTAACGCGGAAAAGAGGCAACAATCAAGATCGATAGAATCGATTCTGATTATTTGCACACGCTTTTTCTGGTAGGATTTTTATTAAGAGGAAAACAATTATTACCGAGAAGAGAATATTTTATTTTAGTTGCACAATTTAGCGCTTTTATCGTTAACAAGATGAGATTGTCTTCTGACACTAATTGCTCGATTTTTCGAAATTACAGCTGGGAGAAAATCCTTCTTTGAATTATAAATCTTGTCGTGAGTACAATGCAAAATAATTAATCATATTATTGCTGCTCGGATTGTCTTGTTGAAAAATTGGTTAGTTCACGGCAAAGTGTTTGTCGTCCGACAAACATCCAAAACAAAAATAACATTTTGTGTGTTTTACACATGAGGACCATAAATTTTCATAATCTATCCCCGGTGAGAAAGCGCCTGTCTTGTCAGCACCGATATTCTTCACGAAGCTTATGTGCGTATGATGTAACAGATATTTTATAAAAAAATATCCGAACAAAAAATAAATTAAATTAATTATTAAGAAAACGTTATATAATGTTTAACCTTGATTCTATGAATCGGTTCTTCTCGAAAATGAGAAAATCTTATTAATTAGTGGAAGAATTTAGAACTGTAGTTCTAAAGAAAGAATTTCTAAACACACAAATAAAAACTATATCAAAAGTAATGTTATTCTTTTTTAATATAGAATGTTGAATGAAGTCCCACGAATTTTCACAGAGTTTTTGTAACGTTTTAACCAATAATAAAATCGTGTCCAAAGTTTACAGGATACATACTTAAACAGAAACGTTTTAAAAAGTTAAATATATGCAATATTTTTAATATACAACAATTATTTTTAATGTACAAATAATACTAATAGTACTAGGAAAAAACAAAGTGTGCTTGCTCTCTGTTCTCACTCGCGCTCCATCACACATACATGCAAATATACCTACGTATTCTATTTTACCGTAAGTAACTGATGGTGTAATGAGATTAGAGATACAACGGAGAGAGAAAGAAAGAGAGAGAGAGAGAGAGAGAGAGAGAGAGAGAGAGAGAGATGTATATAAGATCCGCTTGAATTTAATTTAACGTTCATGAACTTAACCCGCCATTTTATAGTACATCGAGAACACCAACGAGGGATCAGGGCAACGGGTGTTTCTTAGCCAGAACAATGGATCGGTGGTTTTGTACGGCAACGTTACACCGCAACGATCCCTCTTCAAACCTCCGCCTTCGGTACGGAACATCCGGTTTTCGGCGAGGCCGTGCTGACATATTGATGAATTAAGATTGCGATGAAGAGAAGTGCGGAACCTTGCCTAGATCTTGAGCGCCGCGAATCGAAGACAAGATCGAACCGGAATAAAACAGACGATAGAGCGGAGTGGGGTCGTTCTTCGATTCAGAATAGCTCATTTATCACCAGACTTTTCGAACGCCAATCTTCTACTCGCAGAATAGGAAAAAAAGGACAGTTGGGTAGTTGGGAGGAAAGGCAAACTGTGCGAGGAACGATGGATAAAGGGAAATAGAAAGTTTGGCGAGATGTTTGTCAAGAATTAAACTTTCTCCTCAATTCATATAATGTTGAAATCGTTGTGGCACTTCAAACGGATGTGTCTCAGAAATTGGCAAATTAGTTCGTGCTGTTTCGCAAAAAACATGCTAAGTAATTACGAGATTCTGAAGCGTTAATAGATTTGGAGATGTAATTGCGTCATTATATGTTACGTGTATTGTTGGAGCGACACATATTTTTTACGCGCGATTTTATACCCTTTTATATCTGACAAGATGTATACTTAATTCCGTCGCAAAAAGTCCTGGTGACAAAAGCGGGGCGTCCCTATCACCTGGCCTTTTTTATCTGGCCGACGTATTTTTCTCTAGGCCATTGTGCGCGTTACACATCGTGTGTCGAGCGATCGGATAAACGCGAGGAGATGTAGGGTTGACGTGGCAGGTTCATATTGAAAGGGATCTTGGCATGATTCCAATAATCTCCTTGGATCACCATCATCGTCGCTATCTCCCCTCTCCGCGATTTCGGTCTCGTACAGAGCACGTGAAATCGCCTGACCGATTTACCACTGTCCGAAGTGTCACGTGTTCACATTCGCATTGCGTTCGTGTGTGTGCATCGTACGTGTGTGATCGAGTCGAGCACATCGAGGTGAAAAATGTCAGCCGCCGTCACCGGAATTAGAATCCGGGAAAATACAAGCCGGAAAACTACGCGATTGAGCCATCGATCTTGCGCTCTTGTCTGCTTATGGATATCTCTCTCTCTCTCTCTCTCTCTCTCTCTCTCTCTCTCTCTCTCTCTATCTATCTATCTATCTATCTATCTATCTATCTATCTATTTCTCTCTTTCTCTCTTTCTCTCTTTATTTGTTTATGCAAATGCGACGTAAAATATAAAAACTTCGTTATGTGTGTGTGTGTGATGCGCCAGATGAAAAAAACATAGAACAGCATTGAGGAAACGCCCGGTAACCTCGGTGATAAAAGTTAGATTTCCAAGAGGACAAAATTTAAAGCCGGCTCCTTACCGACGCGGAAACTTGATTGGAGTCAAAGTGTCCTCGATGAAAATTATCTTAAGTACTTATTACCGTCGAGATTTTGCTTCGTGCAGTCACAAAGTACTCGGATACGCTTCCAAACACAGAAGTTACTATTAATTTCAAGTCCGACGCAGTTCGCGATGTTTCAGCGGCAGGAGTTGACTCTCAGTTTAAATCGAGTTATCACTATAGAATTTCCAAACTGTGATCCGGCTCTCTCCAAAGCCACGGAGAGAGAGACGAGTATCCCTTTTATCACACGAAAAGCTTACCGAGAGATCATAATCCACATAATATATTACTGAGCCCTACAGGAATGATTCGAATTTGTTAAAAATGTTGTTTTTTTCTACGAGCTTTCTACGTGAATATGAAAAGTGTATTAGTATAATTTATCGGTAAAGTTATGCAAAATCAAGTTTTAATTTTACGAGTTTTTAATAAAAAATAAAAATAAAAAAGTTTGTTTCCAGCTTTTGTACAGTATAGAAATTTATTTGTAATATTTATTTTTATTAAAGCTAAATTTAAAACAGAGTTAAAGGGATCCTAAAGTGGGTCTGTTTTATCGATAAAACTGAATTTTTTGTGCACACTAAACTTGTTTTTGGCTGTATAGATTGATAAATCCTTATCTACAAGTAAAGTACAATAAAGAGAGAATCTGGAAAGTCCAGAGTAACACCAAAAAGAGGTGAAATTTTGCTCGTTTTGGGGTCCGCGAATTTTAAACCAAATAGTGTGCTAAATGATAGCTTACGATGAGATATTTGTTATAGTTTTACAAGTGTGTAAAATTGTCCCATCAAAATCGGTGATTTCCGATAGATATTTCCGTAGATTTACTTGTGACGTATGTTGCGATACTCTTTTCTTACCCAACTTAGTAACTTTCACCTCGCTTATCTCCGAAACAAAGAGTAGGCTCAATGTGAAATTTTTCTATGATCAATGTCTCATTATAAGCTATCATTTAGCACACTATGGTTCAAAATTCGAAGATCCTAAAATGGACAATTGTTGGTGTCACTTTTTATAAAACAAAATGAAAAACATGTTTAAAAAATTTCAAGGTTTTAAATTTTGTGTTATATAAATTTAGATTTTCGGGATCTTTTATTGTATGTACTTTAATTGTAAAAAAGGATTTATTAATTTATACTGTAAGTCAGAACAAAGAGAGACAAGATTTTGGTACAAATTAATACAATTTTATTTCCGATCCGATTTGTCTACACGCTCGCTTGCTACCGTCTGCCCTTGCCCGCGATTCCGACTGCTCTTCTTTTTGTTTTTTTCTGTTACATAGCAATGTCGTTCAATTCACAAATATTCGAGCCTCGATTACAGTCTACTTTTTTTTTAAATCGCTTTTTGCAATCTAAGCTTTTTTACAATTCAGCTAAAAAAAAGATACACAAAAAAAGTCAGTTTTATCGATAAAACAGATCCACTTTTTTACGATCTCAAAATTAACATCCTTTTACGCGTTGTAGCGAATTGTTTTGTCGTTATTGTGCACATCGTGTGGATCACGTACAAGTTGGCTTTGTTCTGTGATGTCGGGATCTTTGTCTCGGAAGTTTCGAGTTTTGTTTGAAGGCTCTTTCGGGCGCACAAATCTGTCAGAATCATGAGCGGCCTTGCGCAAAACGCACGTGGAGCTGCTTCTGCGGAAAAGTGCACACGATGTTGATTCAGGTGTCTGTTTTCAAATTTCGGCAAAGAAGAAAATATCTCCGTCAATATGTGTTTCTGCAAATATTTTACAGTTTAGCGCAAATATATTTCTTCACTATCGCGCGATTCCGGTCAGTAGTAACTCAACTTTTCGCGCGCGTTCTGTAATTCCGAACATCTATTGAGAGTAGTATTATCTACATGCTGTTTCAATATATGTGTAGAAATGCAAGATTCGTGCTGATATTACATAACATCGAACTGATTGATTCTGCGAAAGTTTCCGCGTGACTGTTTATTTTAGCTAATATTAGATTTTCACCAGTATTCAGGTTTGTATAAACACACGAGACGTGTAGTTTCGCACGTGAAGAACTATCATAGGAAAAACAACGACTCCGCAGTGATTCAGCAATCCTGGAGGACTGCAGATCTTCAGTCGGCTTGAATTTAGATGCCAAGTGAGGGCAACTCGACAAATTGTGCCAGTAAGCTCGGACATCTCTGCATTCTCAAATTTCAACAATTCGACGACGTTGCCAACCTGTCATTGAGGTGAAAGTCTCTCGTGAATTTTCTTCTGCCAGAATTTCACGTTTAGTTGAGACGGAACTCGGTTTTGTTTTTCAAACATTTGCTATTTGCCTGCAATTTAAATAAAACTACAACACAAAATAATAATATTTCTTTCTGTTTTATGATAATTATATTACCAATAATAAACTAATTAATTAGTTTACTGTATAAATAAGTAGTTACATGTTCAATGCGCAACATTGTTGTATACCGTCGCGTGTAGCTAATCGATACAAATGCGATGTTAATGTAAATTGCTCGCATTTACGACGCATTAACGCTTGCCCGACTTGATTTGAATTCTATTAGATGTCCACCTGTGGCTGGCGCATAAAAATTTAAATAAGTTAATTAGCGCAAAACAGTAGTTTAAAAATGTTGTTTTTTGCAATTTGCACAGTCTTTGCATACAATTCTTGTTTTGATACTAATAAATTATAATTTTTTTCGCGGATTAAAACATTTGTGCAACTCGTTGCATTATATCATACAAAATTATCTAATCTCTTTCTTTGTCTTATATTTTTTTTAAATAAAAAAAATATTTAACAGAATATGTATATTTAAAATATTTATTTGTGTATGTACATGTAATTTTAGTATATAAGTAATAATTTGAATATATTTGTTATTAAATACATCTGTTTTAAATCAATATAAGAAGTAAAAATTATATATTGAAAAATTCTTTGTTAATACAGTATATGTATAGTATATTCTTTATTTGCGATCAATAAATATATTTTCTCAATTATTAACACATTGTATGCGGGCTATCTTACACACTCTAAGTGATGCGGGCTATTTTTGAACGATTTGACTAGGTCAAAAAAGGATGTAAAACAAAATTGCTTTAATTATTGATATACTATGAATTTTCAAAAATATACCAAAAGACGTACTAATACTTGATCTGTAGTCTACATTATAGAAAAAACGTACTAATACGTGTCTTGCATATAAATGTATTAATATATGCAACATACAATTTTTTACTAAACGCAGATAAAGCAGGAAGTCTGCACTATACATTCCATGTAATACGTGTATATGTTAGAAGATGTCGGTACAATCGTTCGACGACTTATAATTAGAAAAAAACGGAAGAAATTGTTGTTAAATTTGTTAGTGTAATTTTTGTATGTGTATCTTTAAATAATGTATGTTCAAAAATGTAATATATTATAATCTGTTTATAGTCTTTTAACACAATTGCAAATTAAATTTGTACAAAACACATAATTGAAGTGTCTTTTTTAAAAGAGAATACATAAAAATTGAAAAAAAAGCTTTTCTTTTCTGAAAAATTGAGAAATATATTTTATATATAACTTACGTTTCGTTAACAGTCTTGCAAGTTGAAACCGAAATGGAAACTACGAAACGTGAAAGCGAGCTAGGTTATTTCTGTAATCATATACTCTACTGGGTTATTATTTCAAGGCAGATATATGTAGATGTACACGATGTTACATGTGCAACTGAAAAATGCGACATTTTTTAAAAGAACGCAATAGTAAAACTTAACAAAATTATATTTTTACCAAAACATATCTGGATACAAAAAATGAAATACATATACATGAGTAATGAAGGCTTTGTCCACCTGTTAATAATAAGAAGCACAATATTTGTACGTTTGAGCAAATTATCTCTTGCGGAATGTACAATATAATAACGTAATAAATCCTCATCTACATACATATTTGTACGTATCGTCATCGGTGAGAGAAGTGTTGTAGACCATTAATTTTCCGAGCTGGACATTATCAATCATAATCGATACATTACGCACAATAATTAGTTTGCGCTTGGTATGTTCTGTCGATATATATTTGCGTTCGTGACAAATATTTTACATTCGCAACGTCATAAATTCTTGTCTTCACACACAAAATTGCAATAAATTAAACTAAAGAAAAAATCCATAATTGCTTTGATCGCAAAATCGCAACTCTTTATGAATAAATCAATTTCCATTAATTACAAAAATTAATTTCATTGAGGATACGTATTATGACAGTTTCACATTTTTTGTTTGAATTACATTATTGCTTACATTAGTTTTAAAAAATCGAATTTTAGTTTAGCGACTCGTCTCCGATATCAGTAAATGTAAATAGTCCGTCGCAGTAAATCATGAGAAGTGCATTGAAGTGGCATAAACGTACAGTTAACTTAAACATACTGTTTATATAAAGCAGATGCGAGATACACGTTATCAATTTTATAGCTATATCAGAACTGTTATTTATGGCTATTATAAATTACGGCTCGAGTTTTACGTAAAAAGTGCTCTAACGCAATGTTGACTTTGTATGTTCTGTCTAGAAATCTTAATCTAATTAACAAAATATGAAAATAATAAATCTCACACATATCGGACACACACTCATGCACACGTAGAGATCTCAACAATTGTATTATTAATATCGCATAATGTGTCGGGTATAATAATATAATAAAGAACATTTAACTGCTTATATTTTAAACTAATATCGATCATATTTTGAAGAAAAAGTGACTAAAAAATTATAAACTGTCATATCATTAGAAAATCTTATTATGCATGACTACGCAATGACTAGTCTGCCACAACACATTGACGTTGTGCAAAAATACAACACGTATCCACTCTTCCGACAAGATTTCTTTCCTTCTCTGTTTATAAAACTTCTATTTATAAAACTTCTCTCGGTTTCTGTTTTCTTTCTTTTTGTTACAGTTTTTCTCTGATTGCAGTTTCTTTTTCAACAAAGAAAACTGACAAAAGTCAGAATATGTTGCAAATTACAATATTCTGATTTTTTATTTACTTTCTCGGTTCTCTCAGTCCATTGTAGGTTCCGACTTGCAACATGTTCCAATCTTGTAATGAACCGCGTCCATCGCGTTGTTCATCTGTTCTTTGAGTTCTCGCGCCTTCACGTACACGTCTTCCTTCATCAGATTGTAGCACATAGCTATCAGACCCATACCCAAAAGCATGTACACAAAGTTGATGATGAGTTTCGTCTGGCTGGCTTCCATGGAATCCGCGTGGCTCCAGCCGGGAACCAGATCGCCCATGCCAATTTTGCAGAGCGAGGTGACGCAGAAATAAGCGCTGTCCAGATAGTCCCAGCCTTCCCACTCGGCGAACATGATCGAGCCGGCAACGATGTAGCCGCATATCACCCAAAGACAAGCGGTCGAGGGCACGGTGATCCTCTGTCCAGGCTTTCGCTGACCGGTGCACTCGTGCAGCCGCGTGTAAAGCCAACGGAAAGTATGCGCCAACACTTTACCCATGTTGAGAAAGTACAACACGTAGAGCGGAATACCCAGTACCGCGTAGACTACTGTAGCGCCCTTGCCCAATTGAGTCTTTGGCACCAAGCTGCCGTAGCCGATCATCGTGAACACTGACAAGCAAAACATTAACGCAGCTGGAAATGACCAGAGATCGCTGGGCGTGTGATCGCAGTCTATTTTTCTGCGCACGAGGTTAATGATGTTCTCTTGATAGCGAAGCAAGATGCTGTTGGACACCACATGGAAGGTCGTGCGATTGAACACGTTCACCGACCGGTTGCTCGCGGTGCTGAACCACAGCTCGTCCGCGTACTCCCTGCGTACGAACTCGCGCATGCACAAGTGCTCCGGCTGTTCGAACTGGGTTTCGATCGTTATGAAGCCGAAGGCACCCACGATGGCGTAGCCTATCACCAGTCCACCCACGCCTACCTGAGTGCACATAAAGGCGACCAGCTTCCGGCAGCAATCCTTAACACGTTCGCGAGGATCGACTCCTGTCGATGTCGAGGACGAGTCCCGGCTTCTCAGAGAGGACCTCATTGGGATGCCGCGCGGCATACTTCGACACAAACTACTAGACCGGCCAAGGAACTCGCATAGAACACTACCCTGGCTGACACTCGACGACGCTGACTCTCGTCGTGACGGCTCTTCTATTTCTGGTCGGAACGCCTCGCGCTTTTCCTTCTTGTTTCTTCTTTCGAGATTTCGCTCTCTTTCTTTCTTCCATTGGAAGAAGTACGGATACCTATACTACGTTGCTACACAGATCGCTTCACTTTTATAGGTCATTTCCATTGAAATAGAAACGTTTGTGATTTATTATTGTTCTAACATGCGATGATCAGCAATATTACTTTTCTCAGTTATATGTTGCAGTAAAGTTGTATGTATCATATAGATTTGAAATTAAATGTATTTTTTATCTTAGTTTTTACAAATTTTATAAAGTCAAAGGTATTTAAAATTCTTAAAAGTAAAATATTTTTTAACTACTTAAAGTAATTGTAATTTTAATAAATTGACAGAGTAAGACTTGTTAATTTACCGATCTATTTTAATTTAATACTTTAGATGTTTGTGTTTTTTTTTTTAACGACTCATTCAGTGAAAGAATGAAGAAGAAGTTTCTCACGTAGCGATAACATTTATCCTGTCCAGTCTACTATTTTTATCAAGGAGTGTTCGCTAAATTCGCGCGAATGCGTGTGCGTGCTACTTGAAATAGTTCCACATATTAGTGCCAAGTAACATTCCGTGACACGGAACTAATGACACGATTTCTTTAATTACTAGAAAAAGATACGTAAAAAACAAAAATTATCAATAAATATTTATATACTTTAGA
Organism: Pseudomyrmex gracilis; assembly: GCF_002006095.1. NCBI lineage: Eukaryota > Metazoa > Arthropoda > Insecta > Hymenoptera > Formicidae > Pseudomyrmex > Pseudomyrmex gracilis. Next base: position 108,898 of record NW_018020619.1, on the reverse strand, counting down.
TGCAATTGTAAAAACATTGTGAAAATTAGATAAAAAAACAATATTAATTTTATGAGTATATATTTGATATTTCATGTTTTCGCGATGAACTGTAAAAATTTCTAAAAATGATTTAGCGGTTCAAGCTCGAAAACCACTTTCAGGAATAAATCACTCTTACGTGTGTAGTTCTGCATAAGATTGCACTTTTTTATATTCAGTTTATGACAAGTTTTATGTGATATAACATGTACACTCAAGTGCGATACTAACGTTGTTGTAGTGAAACAAATTTTATAATAAATGTTAATATTGCACATGCATATGTATCATAAAACCATAAATAGATTATAAAAAAGTGCAATATATCTTATGCACATAAATTTACTTTTTATTTATTTTTAATTAAATTACTTCTTCATTCACATACATGTGATTTTCGACTGTTGGTAGATGCTTTCACAAATGGACATCTAAATATATACAAGAGAAACGTCTGCTGAATGCAAAGATTCTTAATGGTAATATAAATATATCGTCCATTGAGAATGATAATATCCATTGAGAATGACGAGAAACAGAGCGAATATATCACACATATGATCTTATTTCTAACATTATCCAAACGCAGTTCAATAATTTAAACTTTTGACGCGTGTACACTCTACAATTCAGAAGTGTACACTTTGCAAAATATCTTACTTCAATATTCTTTATATTCTATTTTTTTAAAGAGAGAAATTCTCTTCTTATTTTTTTTATCTTTCTTCTCGATTTTCTTGAGGCTCTCAAAAGCTCAGTGATCAATCGATTAAGGCACAGCTGCCAAATCAATTGATCATTGCAGTTTTGCGGGAGTTTGATACGGCTTACGCGGGGGTTGAATATATATGTCAGCTCTCAGACGAGGAATTTGTTAGTTGAACGGTGATCGTCGTCCAAGTTGTGTCTCGATAAATTCACAGGTGCTTTACGTGCGAAAATGGGTTTAGGTCACCTCCTGACGATCAAATTGATTTTGTTTTTCACAGGTAAAACATTTTGCAATTTCTTTGAAAAATTCTACAGATAAAACATCCCGCAATTTTTTCTTTCTTATCAGAACACAAATTCTTTTATGAGAGAAATGGGTGCGACAGACACGCTATTAAACTTATGTATCTCATATTTTCTCAAGCAAAGCAAATCGCGACAAAAAAATGATCTCGATTTTGCACGTCGTTTTTAAGAGAAAAGAACTGTGATAAGATAATATATGGTGACTAGAACTATCACCACTGTTATATTTGTGCTTGCGTCATCTTGTCTCATAAATAACGAATATGTGAATCCTCTGAATTTTTATATAAATTAAATAAATTAAATTAATATATAAATTAAATAAATTAAACATCGGTGCAATTTCTGGAAAATTAAACATTAAAAAAACTTTACTTGTGAGTGATTATTATTTTGAACAATCAAAATACAGTATCATAATAGTAGTCGTACGTGCAGAACACAGACTAAATATTCGATCGACGGAATGCAGATAAACCGCGTTTCTAAATTTAAGATTTGGACCATGCTTTGTTCGCGAATATAATTTTACTCAGATTTTCGCTCCAGTTTACGCGCGGCGGTTCATATTCCACTATAGATAAATTTTGACCTAACAGCATATTATCATTCCATGGATTATCATTCTATTGAAATATCCTATTAGTTCAAAACTCATCTATAGTTTATTCTCAACTAAGTTATATTTTTTTTATTTAATAAATACTATTGTTATTAATTTTTTACGAGGAAACGAGGTTTCCAGAGAAACTCGGTTTATTAAATGCATTAATTCAGCACATATTGAGTGAACTGTTTTGTTATCTACGAATTCTGCCCGATTTTTTTATTAGAGATGAATGAACGCGCTTGATTACAACCGCGCAAAGAAAAACTCTGTTCTAAGAAACTTAAAACTGATCTTTTATTCACTGCTCTTTGCTCACTATAGATATGTATTACCTTAATCGTGTCGGGGGCTTGATAGGTAATGAGCTGAGAGAACTATGAATGGACCAACGTCCGCGCATCAAATACACATGGTCACAATGCTCCACTTTGTGGAGCAGTATATACACGTTAAATCTGCGATAGTTCCTCGTGTAATCTCGGGGTTATGCAGTTAGGTTTACGTCGCGTTCATCAGTCGTACACTTGTCGTCATTGTGCTCGTGTGTTACTCATCGCGTTCGTCCCAGGTAGCTCCACGCTATGCGTCTCTTCTGCTTAATCGCCCTTCTAGGTAAGGGTTCTTGTGCTGCGTTCACCCACTAGATCATTCATTCGACTGCTTTTCCGTTTTGTTTAGCAAATTATTCAGAAAACGGGATTTCTTTTCGAATTCTTCGATAAATGTACATAAGTGTAAATAACATGTCCAATAAAACGTTAAAATGTCTATTAAAGTTTGCATTAATATATAAATCTACGCACTGCTAAAAATATTTCCGTAAAATAATTTTCCATAAAATAATTAAATTTGAACTAATTAAATTCCCAGTTATTCTGTTTCGCAATCTTGTTTTCTCGTCTTATCTTCAGTTCTATCTTTGTTTATTTTCATATTTATGCTTTTATACATATTTAGCTTTCTTTTCTTGTTTTGATTTGTGCTTCTATCTTCGTTACTTGCTACGCTCCTTTTTTTTCATGTCACGCAAATTGTAAGCCCTGCCAACACACACAGCTCAGTACTAAACTAACTGTCGATTGAGACAGGCAGTATATTTTAAACGTGACAAATATATCTTTTTTCTTTTGAAAATTGTAGTTACGGTTGTTTAAATTATTGTTAAATATTTAGAGTCAAAAACACATTAACATTTCGATAATATCTTCGGTATTCAGATTAGCTAGTTCCGCGCGTTATCTCTAGCACAGCGGAAGTGTACATTATGTTCATTAAAATCTGCGGGTCATTTGAGTGATTTGGCCGTTGTTGTGTGTGCGGCCGGACTGCTGATCTAGAAAGCGCCGGCGTTTATCCACCGATTGTGATTCAATTATCGGCCGCGCGAGGCCGGCGGAACGATCGGGTGCTTTGCTCCCAACACTCACGTGTCAATCACATTTTTCTAACATTCGAGCGCGGAATTGGGAATAAGTGCGAACAAATTCGTCGTTACCGGAGCCGGGTCAATGAGGTCAATTCTGTTTCCTGTCGTACGCGTTCAATTACCTATCGGGTCTATCGAACGTGCTCGCGACGAGTCGTGTATTTGCGTGACGTGGAAATAATTATTTTTATTGGTCTCTCTCTCTTGTGCGAACTAGCCAAATTGATTCCGCGTGTACAAGATCAACGCCGGTTTAGATAAATGATTATTATTATTATAGCGCACGCGTTTCCTCGCAAACTTCACGTTCAAGTAAATTTGCATCTGACGCTAAAATTGAGCAATTGTTTTATTATACCATATAGTCAATTTGCATGAATTGATTTCAACACTTATCATATTACATCGAACACCAAGCTCTTTTATATTGCATACAGGTTTTTTGCAAAATACAAGTTAGCTATGTAGTTGTTAAGTAATTTGTGTAGATTGTAAACGTTATAAATTTAAACAATTAGTGATAAGTAGAGATTACTCTCAGGCTCTATAAGTCTTTTAAATTATAAATTAAGTTATAAATTTACTTTTACTTTCAGGTCTACAAATATCAAAGGCAGCTGAATGGGGATTTTCGGACGACAATGGTAATTACGTGAGATATTAAGTGAGATATAACTTTTATATAGTTTTGTGCAATATAAAACTATGTATATATGTACACGAAAGAAAAGAATTCTAAAAAAAAATGAGATAATTCATTGCTGACAATAAGTTTAGATTATCTTTATTTATGTAGTTTAGAACGAATAGATGCTTTACAAAAAGATTGAGTATACACATATATATAATATCTTTTGACAACAGAAATCAAACACGATTGACTGATAAAATCGATTGCAAGAGACAAGAACATGCTTATGATTTCACGCTGATTTTCCAATCTTGAGAAAATCTATTTGCGATAAGCATTCAACAAGCGCGATAAGTGCATTCTTTTCATCTAACTTGTACAAAACACACAAGCAAGCCATTAAATGATCTAATAACAGCAACCTTGACTGTCAGTTGAAGGTATTTAAAGACTAGATTCGTTATGATGAAACAAAAAAAAAGTTAATTGTCCAAACGAAACTTTGATACTATTTATTACATCTAATTGCAGCGTGAATATATCAATAATAATTTATTTTTTGTAAACTGTACTGTTATAAATAATAAAGTAATATTATTGACATTAAATAAGCTATTGACAACGTAAAAATACTAGGCAAATATCGTGAAACACTAGTTGAAAAAATTCACAAAAAAACTATATTAAAGTTTAAATAATAGACATAAATGTTACTTGCATTTTTGCATGGATTGTATGATTGTTTAAATACTTAGGACCGCAAAACTGGCCGGGAATATGTACAACAGGAAAGCGACAATCGCCAATCGACATTGTGACAAAAGATCTCGTAGAAAGCGATTTGGATTCTCTTGACTTCGATTATTATGATGTCGCAGTTCCTGTCACGATGATTAACAATGGCCACAGCGGTAAGTGAAATGAAAACTTATATTGCGATATTGGCTTTGCAAAATCAAAACAAAGAAAATATTGAATTAACACATACAGAAAGTAACTTCTTTTTACAATTTGCAGATTTCTCTTTCTTACTTTTACTGAGTTTTTATTTAATAAACAATCAAATTTTTTTTATAATGCGACATTAAATTTGTTTTTTAGTGTGTGTGTGTGTGTGTTATATGTGTATAAGAACAGTTATACACACACAATGTATTCTATTTTAATTGCTTCAATTAAATATCTTGAAAAACATGGAAAATATACACAAAACTTTCAAAGGAAATTTTTATCAATGATAGATGCTGACGGTTATGTAATTTTGAGATTATCTTAAAAATCTCTGCCAAGATCACTTTTAAATTTCTCAATAAGCATCCGTACTTTTTTAAAGAAGCATTTTTTCGAAAAGAAGGCTTTTTTTAAATGCTTATATCTTTGAACCTATTGAAATTTTTTCAATCTGTGAAATTTTTTTTTTTTTTATTGAAGCAGAATCGTTTAAACTTGCTACTAGACAAAAGAATATGTCAAAATATTCATTTATCATTACAATACGCATGTCAAAGTTAGGCGCTCAAAAACTACATTCTTTGAACAACGTTTCAAAAACCTATTGTAAAAATATTTTTAATTTTAAAATTGTTAGGAGAAAATATTGTTCCCCTAAAAGTACAAATAATTTTCCTACAAAACTGCGTAAGAATTTTGTAAAAATATTAATTACAAAAAAATAATTAATGTTGAAACAAAACCCTTTTTTTTCAAAAAACAATTGTCAAGCTTTTCTTTAAACGCTTATAACTGCGAAACTACTGAATATTTTTTTACTTTGTTTTTTTATCGACAAAAAATTGTTCAATTTTCGATTCAAAAAACAGAATTTAAAAACTATTGATTTTTCGTAAAGATATTCGATCTTAAAGTCGCGTAGGTTTTACAGGACTAACGATCAACGATCAACCTTAAAAACAAGCGAACATAATTGTGTTCTAGCGAATCGCGAAGCCAACTCAACCAAACCATCATAAAGTTAAATATTATGTGTACTTGAACTCATAAAGTTGATCGTTGATTGCAATAAAAAAAGGATTCTTTACTTCAATCTTAATATCTCCTTGTGCGGCTGACTGTTAACCACCTACAAGCAGGCAACATAACATGCAAAGAGAAACGCGACCTACACGGTGCAGCCCGCGTTTCCCGCGAGCGCTCTCGGCTGAATTTGTACATCATATAGTAATTTTAAAAAGAATACTTAATAAAAATCATAAGTTTTTATTTAAAAATTTAAAATTAATCTTGGTAGGAGTTTTCAATATAATCCCTAAGATCAAACAAATGTCAACATTATCTGTTTCCTTTGATATTCTATAACTTTTGTCTAAAATGTTTTTCCATGCTTTTTGAGATATTTGCTTGGAGCAATTGAAAAAAGACACCTTGTGTATGTATATTTATATTAAAAACAAATATAAAATTCACAGTCTTATTTAAAGTTTTGTTCAGATTATTATTCTGATATTATATTATACATGTTCAATGAGACTCTTTTTGCAGTACAAATTGGTGATTTTAATAAACTTGACATGCCAATTGTCTTGAGAAGAGGTAACCTACCATCGACGTATATTCTCGAGCAGATGCACTTTCACTGGGACGCCGAGCATACGATAGATGGTGTACGTGATCCACTGGAACTGCATATAGTGCATTATAACGAAGAATTCGGAAACTTTACCAACGCTGCTGAACACAAAAACGGACTTGTTGTTATTGGTATCTTGTTTGAGGTACAAATATTGTTCAGTGCGTTATCTTCATGTTTCGTGTTTTTACATTTATCTTTTAAAAGCTCATAAACACAAATATTAATTAATGATATTTCATTTTAGTTGGATCATTCTGACAATCCGGTTTTGAAGCCGATTTTGGACGCAATAAAACTAGTATCGAACTGGGTGGGAAAGAGTGCAGTATCGATACAAAAACTGGTATCTATTTCATTACTACCGGAGAATCGTTCGTCGTATTACCGTTATCAGGGATCCTTAACCACGCCGAATTGTCAAGAATCTGTGATATGGATTATTCTAGCTGACAAAATTCCGATATCGAAAAAACAGGTTACTTACTTAGATTTACTTTAAAAATTTGTGTCGCGTTAAAGTTTGCAACGTTCATCGAGCAAAAAAAAAATAAATTTTTTTGTTTCCATTGAGCAATAATGGAAAAAATGACTAAGTACTAGACTGTTAGTGCGTTTGATACGCACGTATTGTTAATGGTTTTTTTTTTTTAAATAAACAAAGATATTTTTTATTTTGTGGCAAATTGATTATATTTTGTCACGTAATATTTATTTACATGTAATAAGACTATTGTTTTTTAAACAAGAGTACTTTATGTATCTTATGTACTTACCTGTGTACTTATCTATGTACTTCGTCATTGAAAGTCATTTATATTTGAAGGGAAATGTTTTACGGGAGACTATCAGTTTTTTAAGATGTAAATTCATAAGATAATATAATAAAGTATTTTCTACTTTATTATAATATTCTTGATAAGAGCAAAACATATTTTTTCGCTCGACAAATGTTCCTAACTTTAACGATATAAGAATTAAATTATTAAAATTAATGATATAAAAATGTACCCCATCTCATATATATCGTACAAATAGAATTACATTCCATACGGCACGCACGTCCGAGATACATCTATGGGACATCTCAGAAGACGTCTTGTGTCGCAAAAGCATCCATAGATGTATTTTGGACATGCTATGCTGTCTGAGATGAACACACTTACATGTACGTTCTATTATAAATAAAAAATACTAATAATTTTAATTCTTAACATATTTAATTTAATTACTTTGCAGTTGAACGTGTTTAAAAACGTGGACGGTCCCGACGGCCCGCTCAAATCCAATTTTAGACCCACGCAGAAACTCGGTGACAGAAATGTATATTATCGTCAAGGATACAATGGCGCATTCTCATTCACCTCAAACATAATGTTTACAATTCTTAATATTTTTCTAATCAGATTTTTACACAACTAATTTTAGTATGAACTGAAGCCTGTGTTAAAAATATTATTAAATAAAGACAAAATTATGTATCTTTTTTAAGTACTCTTTTTTCATATTTTCTATCTTCCGGATTTTAAATCAATCGCATTTCTGCTCATAAAGTTGAAAACAAAATATAGTAACTCTTCTTTACTATGTTTTACTCTTCCATTTGTTTCTGAGATTACTGACAATTTAGCCAGAACTTAAAAAAAAAAATGGATTTTAAATGCTCTTTTAGATCCTTAAACACTTTGAAAAGATTGATCAAAGCACACAAAGGTAAGTTAAAACATGGCTCTAACAACAATGTAATTTATAAAATCAATTGCTTTTCTTGTGACGCTTCTTATGTGGGCCAAACAGGAAGACAATTACAGACGAGATTAACAGAATATCAACATAATTTTTATCAAAATTACGAACGGCAGTCTATTGTTACTCGATATCGTAGCAATTTAGGCCATGATTTCCAATGAGATAACGTTGAGATTTTAGACACAGAACAATTTTACCACAAAAGACTAATCTCAGAAATGTTGCACATAAAAACGCAAAAGGCAGGTGTTAATTTAATAAAAGAAATAATAAATTTTTACATTGTATACAGTGCTGAAGATGATTACCAATAAAATTTGATCAAAATGTCTGGAATATACTGCGTTTTAAGTTGTTTTGATTGTCCAAACCTTCAACTTGGACTATAAGCTCGTTGGACTCTTTTTTTTCTTTTAATTTGTTTTATCGAGCCGTCATTTGAATACTATTTAAAATATAATAACAATGAAGTGTTGAGAGACAGAGAACGCAGCAAAAGATATAAAAGAAATATAAAACTTCTTAAATAAAATGTTTATTTTGCAAGCCAAACAATTAATAAATTTGTGGCCAACTATTTCGATTAAAATCTAGTAACTATATCAAAGTACAAATTAAGATGCAATATTATTAACATAATTTGTGGAATGTCAAAGAGCGATCAAATACAATGAGCAAGCAAAGGCGGTATAATTCCTTCACATATATAGTCACTCGAATTAGGCAATATAATTAAAAATTATAAGTTACTACGATAATATTTCACAAGAGCTGTGTAACAAAAATAGTTTTATTTATAAGTTAAGCTAGAATGTCACCATGTTCTAACTTCTATAAGGTGGTTGTTTCTTTGTACGAACGTTTTGTTTTTTTCTTCTCCTTTTTTTACTAATAGCACATTTACGCCACAAACGGACTGGAAAAGTGTCTCCTGGATCTAGACAACTTTCGTTATGTTATTTTCTTACATCTCGCTGCCTTCCGCCGCGAGTGCTTCTGCTGTTTCTGATCACATCCTGTAGCAAAAAACTCTATACTGGTACCGTGACCTTCATTTTCGCCGTTCTTCAGTATGTTTCGCACATTTGCGCTGTACGTGCAATCGTTCCGAAGTTGTCGTAGATCACACAGCGTAGTCTGCGAAATTGATCGGTCGTCAACAAATAAATACTGCTTGCAAAAAAGATAGGGAAATGCGAAAACTTTAACAAGATCAACACATACTTGAACCGTTTGCCAGACGGCAGATTTCTGTTCCGATTCTTTTTCATGCGAGCAGGATTCTTCTCGCCACGTGACGTTGTACATCGCAGCGTCGCCGCTCGCCGGCCAGACCAGACGTACCCTGACCTCGCCACGGTGACAGCTCATGCGGCGCACGTGAAGACCGGTCTGAATTCGCTCGCACCTGCGGGAACGTCTCCCGACGTCGGCTTCAATGAAAGGTCACTGCTTTCGTTGGTTATCCCGAAACTACACCGGACTTAGAAGGGAGGCTGAGGGAAGGATCGATCAGCTATATCGCCGAGGACAAGTCAATTTGGATACTTTACCGTATGCCATGTAATCGGTGCTGTTGAAGACTTTGGACGCTTTGCGCGACGTCAGACGACGACCGCCGTACACCGCCACCGCCTGTACCTGCAGGAAGTACTGACACTTGAGCTCGAGGTTCTTCAGCTCGTAGCACGTCTTATCCTGAAGAAAGCGCGTGCGAAAAAATTACATAAAAATCTGAAAATGTTTTGTTTTTTAAAAAATCTACCAAAACGATGATAAAAAAAACTCACTTTTGGAATCGTCTTGTGATAGACTAGGATGGAGTCGTTCGCTGGTCCATGGATGAGTCTGCTCCAGAACACCTTGTAGAACGATATCGGCACGTCCGACGTCGGTTTGATCCATCGCAAGTTAATGCGCAGCTTTCCGCTAACGAGACGCGCGTTGGACAAGGTCAAATTCTGAGGTTCTTTTGGATTTCGCGGTTCTGCAACGCACGCGAATAAAAGATGCTATTGATAAAATCACTTTTTCATGACGTAGATATTATTAATTGCCATGAAGCTCATAATCATTCATTATTGCAACATTTATTCATAACTTCTTCATTTCGAGAAACACACGTCACGATAACTTAATTACATAATGTATGCAAGATAAAGTGTCGTATTATTTCTTTGAACAATCTTTTAGATGTTACAGGCATCATACGTGGTTGCTCTTCTGGTCATACGTGTAAAAAATAAATCCACAGTATCCATTTAAATTATATCGATAAATGTTAATATCAGAAAAATGCAAATCAATAAACTGGTATACATTAGACAACTTTTACTATCTGTAATTTATTACAGAAATGTATGAGAGAGAGAGAGAGAGAAAGAGCGAGAGAGAGAAGAAATATAGTTAAAATTAACATTATTTCTTCGAAGATTTATTTCTCTGAGTTAAAATTAACAAATAATATATTTAAATAAAATAAATACTAAAAATATTGTTATAATTAGACGAAATCCCAATTCTACATATTAAATATATCTTTATATTGAATGTATATATCGAATATATTTATATTGTATTGAATATATCTACAAATATATATCTACATATTAATGTGAAATATGATTATCATCTAACACTATTAAATCGTGTTAATTTCTGAAAAAAGTGTTTTATTATTTTTTTTATCTAGACAATGTTTTATCTTTTTATGTCTTTGCTTACCTTTTGTTTTAAAGGGTCTGGAGGGCTGCGAATATCCACGCGATCCATTTCCGTTGACAGCTGCCACACGGAATTGATACCAATGTCCTGTTTTTAATCGACCGCGAAGATTTGCATGAGGTTTTGTCGACACATGACACACGGTCCAGGAGCTCAGTCTGGACTCCAGATATCTGGGGCCAACCAAGTGACGTTCCTCCACTAGATATCGAACATTCTCGGTGTTGCTAGACACGTTGCTGAAACCCGACCTGCCGTTGCGCCACGTCAAAAACACCAAGTTCCTTTTCTGTTGCTGTACTTGAAGATTCTCAGGCACAGTTGGCAGATCTAATGTAAATAGACAATAATGATCCGAGAATTACGTTACAGTGCGGATTTTGTAAATTGTTTTTCATTTGTGGAGTTTCCGTGAGCAATGCAAGTGCAAAAAAAAAAAAAATACTAAGATACACAAAGTGTACTCACCGTTTCGAATCTCTAAACCAATTGGATGCATGCACGTGACGCCGCAATCGTGCGAGCAACATTTAGCCAAATCCGGACAATGAGAATCGTCGACACAGGCGATCAAGCAGGCGGCCTCAAATGGTGTCATAGACGTTTTCTCGGGACAATTGCCAGGTTTTGTATAATTCGACGCTAGACAATTTTCCACGCACTACACAAAAAAATATGACGGATAGATAAACCAAGACGAGAAAATTTCTTTGCAAGTCACATTTCATTATATTTCTAATACTTCTTGAAATCTTGTCAGAAAAAACATAATAAGCTTAGTACGCAAAACATAAATAAGCATGTAAGAATTTCTCACAAATACACACCTATCTAGTTAGCGATGATCTTATCTAATCAAGTAGCGCGTTTATCTTGAACGCGAAGCGACAGTAAGTGGTTGAGTTTTTGCGAAACGTAACACGACATTTTCACCGTCATCTTCATTGCCGGAAGTAACGCAACTTGTGAACACGAAGACGGAGTCAATGGCGCGATGCAAGAATGTTTATGACGCGAAAAATATTGATGCTTCTCTCGTTCTCTGTCTAAGCTTTTAAAGCGATATATTGTACAAGTGGTAAAGCAAAATACAATGAGAGAAATTAAATATGACGGAAATAAACAATTATAATTAAACAAATTACATTAAATTAATTATATTAAATTACATTATAAAAATTATTAAATAGTAAATTACAAAAATGTTAAAAAAGATTTTTAAGATTCATTACGTGTTAAAAAATTGAAGAAAGTCAATAAAGTAATATGATTTTCGTTAAATTATTTTGAAGAAAGACACAACATTAAATAAATAAATACGTACATCGAAACTTTTAGATAAGATGAAAAAAAAATTTTGTATTTGTTCTTAGGAGTATTGTTAATTATTCATATTTGGTTGCGTTTGGAAACAACCACTCGTGTGCACTTTATGTTTTTCGCTCGTTAGATATAAAACAAAGATAAAATGACAATCATATGCACATGAGTGGCGTTTCCGAACGCAATCCCATAAGGGATGTCTCCTAAAGTAGATTTGTTTTATCGATAAAACTGAATTTTCTGTACACACCAATCTTTTTTGGGATTGATAAATCCTCTTCTATAAGTAAAGTATATACAATAAGATATCCGGCAATAAGTCCAAATTTATGTAACAAAATAAAAAAAGTTAAATTAAAAATTTTTTTTTATTTTGTCATATAAATTCGGACCTCCTGAATCCTTTATTGTATGTACTTTAATTGTAGAACAGGATTTATCAGTTCATATGGCCAAAAAAAAAAAACAATTAATGCACAAAAACTTCAGTTTTATCGATAAAACAAATCCAATTTAGGATCCTCTTTAACAGTAATCTTGCTTTTGTACAATACGCCAACGGCTTATATATATGTAGAACACTATTTCTTCGAAACTGCCAATTCACCGCATCTGCAGCGGACGAATTTAGCAAGGTCGATATAAACTTCATTGCATTCCATCTTAATCGAAACGCTGTCGATCTGCTCCATTATCCGCGATCCGATCCAATCCCGGTCGGTGCCGAAAAGGACATGGTAAAAAAACATGAATAAATAAAATTACAACAAATCGCCGTTGATATCGAGAGCTCTGGCTCAATTGAGAGCTTCCCTGCCATTTTCGTGGAAGCCAGTCTCTCTTGCTACATAGTTACGAAACTGCCGGTCGTCGATTCTGCTCGGATACGAAATACAAGTCCGGATCCTTTAAACGAGCCCTCGAGGCGAGTTCTGCGATCGTCAGGACCACGAAGATGGCCCTCCATATATATTTCAACTTAATGCGTTCGACTTCGCGCGTTTGCTGCCGTGGTTTTATCCGGTCATCATTTTCGTACAATGTAGACGCGAGAAAACCGGCCCGACGAAATCGATCGGCGAATGCATGAGATAAGCGTTCCGTCGGATCGCTATAAGAAGTATGATTATAAGTATAATATGACGTTCAGAAAGTACGAGTCGTTAGGCTTAATAGCGCGACTCGGGGAGAATCGTCCAAGTTTAAAGTAAAGTGCGGAGCGTATCGACGTTCGAAATCGCGCGGCCTCGTCGATAGCGTCCACATGGACGATGCGCGGGTCGCACGATCGAGCGTCGTTTCGGATTGAAGGGCAACATTCTGCTTCTTCAATGTATAAATTTCGGTGGAAAAAGAGAAGATCGGAAAGCAACGCAAGCTCGAAGAAGGCTCCCACCTCTGCTTGACGACGACGGGAGCGTATTTTCGCTGTCGCACTGTCGCGACCGCGACATACATCATTCGAACGATCGGGAGAACTGGTTCGCTTACTTATTGGCCTACTTTTTACAAAGGGAAGCGAACACTCCGCGGAAGAGAAGCAGACTTAAGCCGCGGCAGCGTCGTCGACGCTGATCGCTCGGGGCCGTTGACCAGCTAATAAAGTTCATCGCAAAGATCGCGCACCGTCGGTAGTGCATGGCATTGTTGGCGAAATCACACACATGTCGCGCGTTATCTCTCTATCACACTTGTCCTTTTCCCGACAAACCCCGTACGAACTAGCTGTTCAGGATCGACGCTTCTTTCGAAATTGATCCGCACATTTGCGGAAAGGACTCGTTTTCGAAATTGAGATCATTATGCGTGGCGATACAATAGTTTTGAAATTTTGCACATTAACACGTTGACTGTTACAATGGTCATTCGTGACTAGCGCTTGTCTTCTTAGTCCTGATGGATCATTTGTGGCCGGCGTTACTACATTTTTTAGAACGATTAAAAATTAAGATGAATATCGTTGGTTAAAACATTTTGAACAACGTAAATAACTAAAGAACATTGTGAAATAAAAAGTGTGCTATTTAACAATTAAAAATTTGAAATTAAAAAAAATTCTTATTAAAACATAAAATTTTATAAAAATTGATCTATGATAAATAATTTAATTATTTTAATAATTTAATTATTATTATGTTAATTATGTTAAAACATTTCAAGAAAAAATAGGACTGCGTTATCAAAGCCGCGTTCCGAAATTTACTGTCGGTACTGAAAATCTATGTGACATATGTCACACGAGCTATAGATTTTCAGTATTGATAGTGAATTCAAATTTGAAAACACAATCTAAGAGTAATCGAACGCACTGTAGAGCCATGGTAGTCACGGAAAATCACCAGCAAGATGAACTATTGATAAGAATATGATCTCATTTAATCATATTACTTAATATTTTATCATTATACACTTAGAATTATGAAAATTATGTTCTTGTAGTCCTAAGAAAATTCTATTCTTGGCAAAACATGTAAAACTTGTGTGGCAGTCAACGTGTTAAAGATTTAACACATTCAATAACACAGGCAATTATGTGTGCGACGTGTATTTAACATACTGATGTACATAAACGCACAGTCATGTACATAAATGCAAAATATTTATCTCGACTAGTTTTCGTAAAAATTGTAAAAGCATGCGCCATGGCGATCGAGATAAGCTACGTTCCGCGTTCCATTGTCAGTTAGTTGAGATGGTTGCAATTAAAAAGGGAGTATTACATATCTGAATGCAGAAAGCATACCGAATTTCTACTGCTGTTTGCAATCGAAATTGCTTTCAAAAATCGTCTTGCTCGGCAAAAGCAAAAAAAAAAAAACAAAAAAAAACAAAAAAACAAAAAAAACAAAAAACAAACAAAAAACAAAAAAAACCAGAAAAACAAAAAAATAAAAACGTACTAATACGAATAGAGAGAAAAACTACTTGATAAGTATGCACGTAAATAATTGCGGAGAAAGTTATCACGTGCAGATCTTTTAATGTTGCAAAAAAAAAAAGATCTAAATCAGAGGTTCTATTTATCACTGACTGGAATTCCATTCTCCGGAGAAGTAGCGCCTTTGTGACTCGGCAATATCAGATAATATAAAGAGCAATGGAGAAAGAGCACTATTATGCAGTCTGCCACGCTATAAATATCACCGGTATTATTGCGAAACAGGACATTGGATATTATAAGGATTGCCATGCATCATGCTATCGTGAAATAACATCCGTGGAATATATCGATCAAGAAGAAACTGATATAAACAACAACAAAAAAAAAACGTTTCTAGAAAACTCTCCGAGATATAATGATCGATAACGTGAAAAATATCTTTGGTGCTCAAGTATAATCACTTTTTTTGCGCCGCGATCTGGAAATAATACTTGGCCGCAATCGTCTTCGCTCTGTCTGACTCTCTCTCTCTCTTTCTCATATCGAAAGAAATGATGGTGGGTTTTGTGGCGCTCAACATAACACGAGTGATAATCGGCTCACAGAATGTTCACAGGGTGAAAAGAACAAATCGAAATGAGCCGAAGGAGAAGAACGTGATCTGATGAAGCGTCGTCACGGTCGAAGAATTAACTTAGTTGATGGGCGCCGAGATCGCCGAATGATATCCGGCGCAGATCGCGCAGATCAAAGTATTACGACCGCTCGATATGAATAGCCGCGCTATTCATATTGGCAGAAGAAATAAGACAAAGACGTTGCCTCTGACAACGGTTGTTTGATCGAAGATTTTTAATCGGATTTGAAATCAAGAATTCGGACGCGCGAAGTTGATTCTTCTCGAAGTTTTTTTTGATGTACAAAACATCGGGAAAAGTATTACATTTGTATTGTAACAAAATAAAAAGTGGTGTTTTTCATCATTTTCGTGTGCAATTGTATTAGGGGAACCGCGAGTTACGCACCGAACGTATAACGTAAGAGAGCTAATGAAGTTCACCAGATCTTGCTCTGCTTCTCTTTTTCTTTCCTCTTGCCGAAGGCGCACCAATCTGTTTCAGTGCCGAGAGAACTTCCTCGTGAAGTTCCGAGCTACGCGGTCGTTGTGAAGTAATAGCGAAGATTAGGGTATGGCAGGAGACTAATGTAGTCCCGTACAAAGATCGGCGATAGTGTCGATCGGCAATACTGAAAAATCATTCGCACCGATCGCACCGCTCTCTTCTCTCCGTTTCTCTTTAACTCCCCCGCTCGTCGTTCTCCCTTTCTTTTCCACTTTATCTTTTTCTTTCTCACATATCGGTAGGCCACTCCAATTAAAGACTTTGCGAAGATCGTAGTTTGAAGTATTCATTAAGATCGGTTGAGGCAGTCTTGGTCGATGGAAGTTCATCGCGCGCGAGAATTGGTCGGCCGCCGATCGCCGTCGTTAAGAAAATTATATTGCCCATTGGCGATTCACCGGCGTCGTTTTCTTCTCGCTTTCTTCTCTTCCTTTATTTTTTCTTTTTTTTCATCTTCTTTGCCTCTTCTCACTTATTCTTTTTGTCGACGACGACACCGATAATTAACAATCGAAAAGGGCGCGGAGTGATCGATACCATGAAATTCACGTCTCATCGACGAAGAGTTGAGTTCTCGTTGAAGTTACCGACGACGTAACGATCGCGCTAACGAAGTCGATTGTCGTATATATAACGGCTCGGGGGGGTTTATCTTTTTTTCATCAACATACTGAAAGAGAAGCCGCCGCTTTGATACTGAAGAATTTATGCTTGCTCATTAAACGTAACTTCCAAAATGAAGTTTCGTACTGACAGTTGCTCTAATGAAGTTAATTGTCACAAGCGAATACGACAACTGTCTCCTCCGCGACTTCCATTATAATATGCATAAACGAGAAGTTTTGCATACATATCACCCACAAATTCTTCTTCGGTTACCACAAAGAAACAAACTTAAAAGAAGCAATAAGTCATAAATATCTCAATGCAATATTCGATATCAAATAATCAACATTCTATAGCGCGAATGTGCTTGATTTTTTTAACAACGTTCGACGGCAAAGGAATTACATCAGCTAATAAGCAGCGAGCTCTATAGAAAGGACGTGGAAAAAAATTACGTAACGCGCGAACAAAACGCAGAACCGACGAATGATCTGTTGAAATCTCTTTTCGGCAACAATATCGTCGCAACAAGACGAGATTATTCGTTTCCGTAATTGTCTCTATAGAAGGACCGATACAGAAAACACAGATAAAATAATTAATTTCACCATCAACTGGCATTAACATCAAAGTTATCAAAAGCAAAGTTTCGTCGTGCAGTTTCGAGAAGTTGGAAGTACGATGCCACCAGGAAGATTGATCGTTTATGCTTCGGGATAAGAACCTGTTTTCGATAATGTCGGAAGATACATTTCTAGTGCGCGCCATAGGCGCGCGCGCATCCAAACTTAGTATGTTGGCCGCGCGCAACCCTTTTATAGGCCATTACTTTGGGACTTTATAGTCAGCCGCCAGTCAGAGCTCGAGGGCTATCTCTTCGTCATTTCTCTCCTCGTTCACCCTTTCGTCCAAAAGGGGTGGAGGAGGCAGGGGCATTCTTTGGAATCATTTCGGGGCCGTGTCGTAATGACATGTGTATACATGCCGGCAAAAAAAGTATCAGCAATAAAACCGTCGCGGCGGTTCGCTTGTCGATAAGTTACTGGCAAGTCAATGAATGTCGTTGCTCATAATCGTTGTTGCCGTTAACGTCCAGTCGATGCCAATTAACCTCTCGAGTGCGGAGCACTCTCTAGCATTTTCACTATACAAACGACACGCGGCCCGCAATGATGACTGCTGGAGATAAAAAATATTATTTTGCGTACCGGACTTCGCATCGCATAATTGAAATATGCCGTTGAGGTTTTATTTTAAGTAAAGCCAATCATGTCTTTGCCGGTATCGGAAGTATAATCCGACAAAATTTTATCAGATGCGCATGTATACATCGATGAATCTTAATTAAGTCACATGCAGATACTTCTCATAAACATAGTAGGTTTGAGGAACATTTTAGCTTTCGGTAGATTTTTTTTCAGACAAATATGGCATTATCGACCCGCCCTTGTTGATCACCGAATTAGCATGGTCAAGTCCCACGGTTGGTGGCACCTCATAAATCATCGAGCGTGACGATGATTCAAGTGGGCGCGGATTCAGGGACGCTCGGACTCGCATAACTAATTACACACGAACGAGAGAAGTCGCAAAACCCGAACAAGCCCCGAATGAATCATCGACGACCGTGATCGTCGTCGTCTGCGACTCTCTTGGGAGGCGACAAAGCGTTGCGGGAAACCAGTTTATTTAGCGATCCTATCGAGTGTCGAATCGGCCATCGAAATTAAAATTGATGTCGAAATCAAATCTTCCACTTGGATTGCAGAACGTGTGTACGTTGTAGCACGTTGATTAATCGAACCGATTATTCCGCCTGATTGCAGGTCGATGCCATAAGCATCAACATCGGACTCGTCGAATATAAAATAATCGTTTTCGACGAGGTTAACATTCTATTTTGACGTTAATTCTTTCTGACTTCACGTATACGAAATACATATATTTGCTTCTACAATGCTCTTCTGTGAGATGTCTATTTAAAAAATAACATTTTTTTATTATTATTGTGTTAAAATTAAAATCGACGATTTTTATGCACGCGCGTATATTAAGAAGTTTATATGTGATTATCAGAGTGAAAATTTACACGATAAAGTTATGTTAAAAAAATATTCTAGACATGACTCTTAAAATATTTGATCTGTGATACAGTGCACACTTTACTAATTACTATAATAATTTGACAACATTTTGTATTAAATTACATAATTAAAACAATTTATGTTTATATTTATTAATGAGAAATTTTGCATTTAATCATGATTGTTGATTTAATTTATATTATCAACTGAAAATCGACTTAAAAATAAAAACGAAACGTATTGATAATAATGCATTTGAATTTAACACATTATTTGCATTATATTCTGCTTTCGGTTCTTATTTGCCGAGTTAATACATTCATTTTAGATTTAAAAAAAAAAAAATGATATTATATTGTTGATATATTACAAAAATTGATGAAGATGCAAGCATTTAAAAAGTTAATCGATAATTAATTATCGGTTCTCGTACCTCATTAGGATGATTCTCTCCGCATCGAGCATCGCACCTGGCCACTCTAATGGAGTCGTATTCCTCAACATATCGCGTCCACGATGCCAAACATCCTGGTAGCAGTAACCACCACGGCCACCATTCTGCACAGATTATACACCATCAACTCATTCATATTAAATGTGCATAAATACATATGACACATTTCTTTGTGCTCAAAATGTATACGAAATGTAGCTTTAAAAGAAGCCGATCAAAGAAGTATCTCGAGTTATATAATTCAGCATTAATTTTTATCCTGTTAAATATAATATGTTATTAAATTATCTTATACTATATTGTTTTACACTAACATTCTATAATTTGCAAAGCAAAGATATGAAAAATATTAACAAGGTCAATTCGAGCAATATGAGAAGTTCTTTAATATAATTGGAAAGCAACGAATATGTTGTAAAATACAAAAAGTCGCAAACGTTTCGACTCTCACTTGAGTTTTCTTCAGTGTTAAAATAATCAGAAAGTTATTGGTATCCTGTAATTTGACTCCTGTACATTCAGGCCTTATTTCGACATTGTCACGAATTTATTCATTGATTATATTAGTAAAATTGCAACATATTTTTTGTGTGCGCGATTTCAAAAAATTTAATTTACTTAAATCTTTTTCATTATGTTATTTTATATATTTTTTATATATATTTTATATATATTTTTTATATATTTACGTATAAAGTGCGCTCATCGACAGCATTTTGTACTTTCCCCATATGTATATACATATATTCGTATTCGTATTTGTTATCGGCATTACCTCCCACGTCGGTGAGTTCCGAGGAAGCGCGATACGTATGTACGCCGTTAGTATACTACCCGCTGAGTTAACTGCGAGCGCTATTTAGCTCGTCTTAGGAATTCGTTCCTTTTTACTCACGGCGCACCAGGCGAGCGAGTTGCCCGGAGATTGTTTCTCCATTTTAGCAAAAGTACGATTCATGTGCGGGGCACTTGTTTGCTTGCTCGCTTGCTCGTTCGCTCGCTCGCTCGCTCGTTCAATCGCGATCACGGCATATGCGCTACCTGCGCGCTGCCGATCCCACGCGCTTCCTCGGAATTCCGATTGGGACTTGTCGACAAGAAGGCAGAAGGCAATCGTGCGTCCGCTTTTTCGCCATTCGCGTAAATGTGGATATCAGAATAATACACGAACGCGCGGACGACGAAGTCGCGACATTAAAGTAAAAGACGTCCGATGACGATCGCGATCAATCATGTGCAGATCAGAGCGGAAAAGCATTGAAAATATAAGCTACAAATCAACCCTTGTAAATATTTCTAAACTGAAAGAAGTATAAAAAAAGAAATATTAAATTTAATGTCAAACTTAATATCGTCTTTAATCAACTTTGCGATAAATATATTTAAATTAAATTTTATTTTTTTAACTAATTTTATTTGTATTTAACTTAATATCAAATTTGCGGTAAACATATTTGTATTTAACTTAAATTTTATTTTACTATTTAGTGTTTATCAATATACTTGCAAGATGTTTTACAGCGCTCTTGTTAAATTTCACCTTACATTCCCACATTTTTGCAAGTGTATTTCCACTAGTCAATATTTAACGTGTGTGTCTTTTGCGGCTAAAATCGCGCGTGTTACGACATTTGTCGTCAAAGAAAATCACACACACGCCCGGTGATTTCAATGCCTTCTCTTAACGAAGGACGTTATATCCGTTCTTCGAGAGACTGACCAAAAAAAAGTCTCCGATTACCAGCGACCATTAAATTCAGATACACGACGACCTTTTAATTATTTTATTTACTCTCACTTCGAGCGTTCACGATTGCTTAATTAACACAGATTTCTCCAAAGTTCACACACGAGTGTGGTTCTGCGTTATTTTCGCTTCCACTAATTATTATCGATTCTCGTTAAAAAGCATTCGAGCTTGCTCGATAAGAACAACGTTATCGTCGTTGCAACTACTGAGTTTTGTATGACGGTTAGGTTAAAAAGTTGAAAGTACGTTAGAAACATTTTCTGTGATCAAAGAATACTTCGAAGATGTGTGCTACCGAGAATCTTTAAGTTAAAACGGTACTTTGACAACCGGAGTTCATAAGAGTGGTTCTTGTCGATCTCCTTCAGGTTTTTGTTTACGAATAAGTAAACGGTCTTATTTCTCCCTCTTTCTCTCTCGCGTATATCATTTATAAGATTTGTATCATTCTTGTCTCATCACTCTGTTATGAGATTTTTACTTACTTTCCCTTTTGAAGAGTAACTCGAAACTTCAACTTTATGAAAGTACTTATTAGTTAAGTTAAAATTTTTTAAATTTTGGCTTGCACATAAAAGCCGTTCAGCAAAAATCACAAGCTGCTTGCTACACAGTCAAACGTTTTAGCATCTATATAGTCCGTAAGTACGTACTTTTGAGAGTGACCAGCGATAGTTGCAGCGATAATTGGCTTCTCTTCATAGTTGCGGACATCGAGGTCTTTCGGAAGCGGCAGAATGTTCGATTATGTGATGAATTCTATTTCTCGTAACTTCTCTCTTTGTGCGAGAAAAACGCGTTTTTTTTTTTTTGTCACCGAACGATGCGTCGTCCTTTCTAGAGGAGACGCGGCCGGTGGTACATAGCGCCGACCCGCTGATTTTGTTCCGCTGACTGATAACAGTTGCCAGTGTCTTCTCCTAACAATAGTATCTTCGGATTTCTCGATCCTAGTTCTCTCGACCAAGACAACAATCTGCCAAGCCGTTCAAGACTAAACCTGTAAGACCGAACCGAAGCGTTCGAACTGGGATCGAGCTTACTTTCCTCGCCCTCCTGGCGCACTCTTCTCCTACTCTACACTCGGTAGAACCCACACCACACCACTTCGCGTTTCCACCACTCTTCATCGTCACCGCCACCCATCGCAATGACCGAATCATTAACTTCAGGAAGGGTCCTGGCTCGCACGCGTGCAAGTGAGGAGCACACACGCGGGGAGCGCGAACCGACCACGGGAGAACTTCCTTCCTATTCCTTTCTTTCATTCTTTTTTGCACGTCGCCTTTGGAGACACGGTAGCGCTCTTTGACCCCTCTTTTCGAAAGAAGAGGGTTTCTGCTTTAATCTTCGTGCTCGTTCTTCTTTTAAGTACACACGCTGAAAGAACCTTTGAGAGACCCCCGCCGTATAAACTCCTTTTCTTTCGAAACTTTTTTACTATTTTTTATTTTGTTTTGTTAAAACACAAACGACATGTTCATTTCTCTCTTGCAATATCGTGTAAAACGTTTTCATTTACAAAAAAAATTTAATTGTTTTTTCTTATTTTTAACATATCGCAAATGAAGCGCATATGTTTGTTAATTTAAATTTTATAATTTACATCTCGAACAGAACAAAAAGGACTTGGTAATATCGTTTGTAAGCGACTGCGACGTCTATGCGCATTAATCCACAACTCGATCGCCATTTAACGTCTTACGTGACCTATACTACAAACATTCTTCAAAAATGGACTTGAACGCCACTCGTTGGTCAAAACAACATAGCGTGAGATATTTCTTCTTCCCAGAGAATAACGAATCAAGCGTGAGAAAGTTGCCAACCAATTTTCTTCAAGGAAACTCTTATAATTTCGATCGACAGAATGAGTGTGTGTGTTTGTGTGTGTGCGTGTAAAGGTAACTTTTGGCCGAACAGTTAGATTCGATCATTTCAATCGTATTAGTGTTTAACTACGTTGTTTAACATTTTAACGCGCGCAAGTGTATGTTTTAATAATACAACGCGAATAAAATGTAGAAAGGGAATGTAAATGATGTTTAATGTCGGAGTTTATTTTGGAGAAGAAGAAGTCCAACAAACTGCATCGAGATGCGGGTGGAAATAAAAGAAGACCAAGGAAAGATCCGCACGGATAGAAGGGTTCCTCTCGCGCGGCAAATCTTTCTATCTCGACTTCGGGTTCCCCGGGCGCGGGTAGCGCGGGTACAATCCTCCAGTTGCCGCACACATAGGTTACCGTCGACCTGTGTGGCATGAGAACAAGGCCCGCTCTTCCCACATAATAAACGGCTTCGAAGAATGGTAGTGGCATTGACCTGAATCTATTAGGGCGTTCGGTTTGTGGCGGTATTGTAACTGCCCGTAAATTAATCCCTTACTTAGGTTAACAATTCTCCAACCGCATCACGCAAGTGAGTCCGACTCGGTACGTTGGCCAGTTAGGTGCTCGCTAGGATTTGCCATTTCTTGCAAATACTCAAATATATACATTTATGAAGATGCTGGCAATACGCCGACATTGCAGATAATATGACAAGTTTTTCTCGGATATTAATAAATACCTTTTTGTACTTGGTAGAAGGTAATGATATCTTCTACTGTTTGATATTGTTAATTAGTCAATATTCGGAAATATATGATTTCATAACAACAGAAAAAATAAAGAACAGAAGAAAAGAAAAATATTTTGGTTTAATAATATATTATTATTTAATTGGCTGGTATTAAAGTACTTTCTTTTTCTGTTAAAAAACACTAGAGAAGAGTAAAATTCTGTAAAAGTCTTCTTTATTCAATTGCAACATCCTTTTTTCTCCCTAATTTCATCTTTTGCAATTGTTTGTTTCGGTGAGTTTTGCGGAAATCATTTCCACTATCTTCTGAGTCTGTAAAAATAAAAAAAGAAATTACTGTTCTTTGTATAGTTTTCTTTTGTCACATAATTTGTTTATTATTTAAATATTTTATTGAAAAAAATAATAAATGTAACAAACACATGAGAAAGAAAAAGAGACCAAGAATACATGAAATTTGATTTAAAAAATAACAGTATTATATTGTGTGATAAAATAGGATATATAAGAAACACTGACTTTAAAGCAAAAGTAGTGTGTAATTCTATATCGTGAACAGTTTTTAGCTGTCATGTGTGAAAATTGGTTTCACTTTTTGAATGATCGGACTCGACACGTTACCTCGTTTTTGTCCTTTTTGTACCACGCGACATTGGCCTGAACTCTGTAAATAACTTGTTTGATCTCGACATTGTACTTCTCGCTCTTGCCTATCAGCCGTCGTAGCTGGGGAAGAAAGAAAAAGCGTACGTTACATAATAACACGATGCAGTCTTTTTTTTAAAGAGCTAAGTATGCATATTTGGTTTTCGAGGAACACTATCGTTTTTGCTTTTCGATTCTTGTTAAATTTCACCATTCGCGCAATTTTCTTACCTGTTCCACGTCCTCTTCTTGACGAATGCGTTTCACGAAGACACGCAACGTGTCGGTCAGGGTAACATTCCTGCTGAGGAAAAAAAGTGCACAGTAATGAAAATATTGTGTTAAACGCGCGCCCGGTTTTTCGGAATACTGGATGAACAAATAAAACCAATTCATACAAGTAGTGAAATTATATAAAAAGTTCTAATCCCGAAACTCTGAGAGAGATGCGGGGGATAACGTCAGAGGAGAGAAATAACGTCATAATTGCATTACGCGGGAAACTGATGAAGTTCGAAAACATGATGTAAAAACATGTCACGCATGAAATGACGTCACAGGAAATGTCACTCAGTAATAGCGGTGCAGTACTATGGCGTCCCGTAAAAATGGCGACTTCAGGTGTACTTCTTGCATAAACAAATAGGTATAAGAAAGATATTCTTGATTATGAAAGATTTTGCGCATAGAAATAAGAAAACAATATATTTTTATGCGTGATATTATCATATTATTAGTATTCATATACATCGCAACAACAGAGTAACAAGAAAGGATAACTCTAAAATTTAAGCCGCGCCGGATTTTCTGCCGCATAGAGCAGAAAAAATAGAAGAAGTGAAGATAAGTGAGGATATATAAATATAGAAGGGTCATAAGAAATAGAATATGGCAAATTACAACCACGTAGCTCTTGTATTCTTTATTCAGTTAGTTGTCTTATATATCTTCCCAGTGAGATATTTGGCAATTTTACCGTGTAGGATATAAGTATGCTTCATACTGCACCGCTTGCATCTGCACGGGCATACACAATACTAACTTTTATCTGGCGAGCTAACCTCAGCATTCTCCTCACGTATTTTTGCCACTCTTGTCTATTATTAATTATTAAGACATAATGTTAATGTATAATATTAATGTATTTTATATAAATATTAGAAAAAGAAAGTGTTGTTTAGGATTTTTATATGTGAAATCATATATACCTAATCAAGTTTTTTTTTTTTTTAGGATTTGTATATGAAATCATATTCCCATCCCCTAATATATATATATATATATATATGTATATATAATTTTGCATAAATATATATTATTTTCTTATTTCTATACGCAAAACTTTCCGTAAACCAAACTATGCTTTTCCCTTGTATTCGCTTACACAAAAATACATACCTGAAGTCGCCATTTTTACGGAACGCCATACTGCTACGTGACGTCATTTCATCAGGTCTATATTGCCGCGCCACCATACTCACTGAGGTACGTTCCAAAATCCTACCTTAGTTACTAAAATGCTTTATTTTGCGTCACTATAGTTATATTTTGCGTGTACTATAGTTTTCGGTTACCAAGGTAAGATTTTGGAACGTATCCCTGTGATGTTATTAGTGTCACACGTAACGTAATTATGACCTCTCCTCTGACATTATCCTTTGCACCCTTTTTGGGAGTTCCTGGATTAGGACTCTTGTAGTTTCTAGCTATTCGAATATTTATTTAACTTACCGGACATTATCTGCATTTGTGTTAAATTTGTTCCAATATTGAGATAAGAATTCTTTTGCAACGTTGTATCCGTGTGGATTCAACATGACGGATGTCAGAATTCTTTCTATGTGCGCGAACGTTACGTTCTCTTGTGAAAATATCATAACCAGGTACCTAGTGTAAGTATTTATCGTATAAAGTAAGTGAATTTTTTTAGGATAATTTTTTTCTAATTTTATTATAGATATATGTAACTTGATAGATATTATATATAGATATATGTGTATCCTACTTTTGCAATAAAGTCGCGTTAACGTGACATCCCAATGCGAAAGCAAGGCTTTCCTTATCATTTACCGCTGATTCATTGTATCTATTAAAGAGAACCAGCCATTGTTCGTCCGTGGCGACTTTCATGAATATGCAATACGTCCAACGGCGAAATTCCTCTGAAACACTAGGTTATCGGGTAATTAGGTCCTTTCTCACAATTGCGTGACAAGGATATAAGATATCGTTTGTATTTCCGTACATTTCCACATTGTTTCAAATACAATTTTCTTTGATTTCAAAATCCCGCGTAAATAACAGTTGATGTATAAAAGTGAATTTTACAAATGTGGGCGAGATTTCATTGGAAATATACGTAAAAACAGTTTTTAAGATTGCATTATTTGAGACACGTACGATTTCGATGTCTTATTTCGCAGCAGCTTGTGAGCAAAGTTACGGATTATCGATAAACATGCCCGATTCCCCGCCAAACATGCAGATTTCATTAAGCGTAACTCAAATCCTGTCCACAGTATGGGATCCTTGGATACTAGCGAAGGTGCCACTCTGTTATACGCCTTCTCTATGAATTTGCACATCACGAACTGGAAGAAATCAACAAATAGCCGATTAAATTTTGGCATTTTCCTAAATAAATAAAAAACAAATTTGAAGTTAAAAAGAACGTTTAAATTGAGCGCGAACGAATTTTATGTTTAAAGATGATGCAAAATCTCTTTGTCTCTCGACTTGTTATCTTCACAAAAATAGGCTATCACGCGCGCATCCACTCAATCCTCTTTTCCATGAGAAAATACTTATTCTCCCGTTTTCAGGATTCTGTTTCACCTGTTTGCAAAACATCAAAAAACCTCTTATGAAATTACGAGAAGCAAGGCAAAGTAGTCGGCGTCGATATTTATCGCGACATTACGGAGATCTGCGGTTGATTCGCGCGCGGCGCAAGAGAGTAATTCCATTTATTCAGAATTTACGAGCAATAAACCGAGTGGATTAAAATACCGGCGAGATACGCCGCGGCGTATTTATTTAATTTGGCACGTTAGGTTTACGAACGAGCAGCGGTGCGACCGAGAAGAGAAACCGCGGGCGGAGGGCCCTTCTATACGCTCTTCTCTCATCTCGTATATTTTTGCAATAATGGCTTCTGTGAAAAGAGGGAACTGTT
This sequence comes from Pseudomyrmex gracilis, assembly GCF_002006095.1. NCBI lineage: Eukaryota > Metazoa > Arthropoda > Insecta > Hymenoptera > Formicidae > Pseudomyrmex > Pseudomyrmex gracilis. The sequence goes on along the minus strand of NW_018020619.1, from coordinate 81,509 downwards.
ACGGCAAACAGTTACGGCGCAAGTGCTTAATTAAATGTTACCCGTGCGCCTCGTATTTCGGTACAAATAATGATTGAGTTCTCCGACCTAATTGAGAATGCCGAATCGTAACGACGGGCCAAACAGGGGCCCTCACCGATGATCGCTTATATATCTGTCTCAAGGATAATCATACGCTTTTATAATGCTATACTTAAGCCTTAACTGCGCATAATAACGACATAAGACAGAATACTGCATAGTGGACGATTTAGATCGCGCGCGGCGGCGTCGATTATACACCCGGCATATCTTATCACGCGCGCCGTGCCCGTATAAATTAATAATAAAACCAAATGTGCTCGCCATTGCCCGCGCAATCTCGCGCGAATCTATGATCTCGGAAGAACGAGCTCGGGAATTGCAGAAACTAGAAAAACATGGCGAATATTATAGCATTTTTATAGATATGACGTATATATCTGCGCGTCATTACTTTTATTAAACGAGATTATCACGCACAATGTTGTAACAGCGTTGCTTAATTATATTTGACAAAAAATTAAAAAAAAAACAAAACAAAACAAAACAAAACATTGCGTGCATTACCTCGAATGCGCTCGACTTCCAGAGACGGTCGTGAATGGTGGTCAACAAGGGTATCGCGAGTGTCCACAACATCTCTCCGGTCTCTGCTTCCAGTTTTTCAAGAATACGCCACATGATTATCTTATCAAGCAGTCCGGCATCAACCATCGCGGACGAGTCAGTCAGCAGCTGTACTTTCGCTACTTCCGGCAGCGTCTCAAAGGACCTTGTCAACAGTTTCCAATTCTCCGCGTCGTAGTTGACGCGATACAAAGCTACGACAGAAATAAAACAAATCCAAGTCTCTGGGAAAGACTGGTATGTAATCTTAACGAAATAATTGTGCTAATTAAGATTTTTCTCAGTTTGTAATATCTCTCCAAGATTCATAATGGACAATACGTATACATATAGATATATAATTTGAATAATAACGTAAAGTTATAAATTACAAACTAATAATAAAGTGTCTTTATTTCCAAATTAATGGCTTTTATCGTCAATATTACAACAATATTACCCGTTTGATTGATATTAAACAGAATCCACTGGTTACTAAAATTCGCCCTGTTCAGGACGATGTCGTTAATTTTCATGCGTTTTTCGACCATCCATGCCTTCGGCAGGGTATTACTAAATTGCTGTTCATTTTCGGTTGTCCACGTCAACGGGATGTGCCATAACTCTTTGCTCATACTATTTAGACCGTAATAATAAAAGCGATCCTGAAACACAAACATAGCATAATCAAGCAATTTTTACCATACATTGCAAACACTTCGCACCGGGCGTTATCTATTGCGACGACAACGATTATAAATTGGGATATTTTATCCAGAAAACTTGTTTGTAATATATTCCATGTCAATTTTTATGTTACATAAGAGTAATGACTTTTAAATTATATTACGGAAAAAAATTGCTATTATATGGCCAGTTGGAAAAATTGTTGAATCTACTGAATGTTTTGATTCATCAATAAAACGTTTTGTTAGCGAGATAAAAATCTCAATGAGCTTAGCACATTTTTCTTGCTGGCCAAATAGTAACTAAGTTCTACCAAGTTTTTTTTTCATTCGCGTATACCGTGAGAATAAAAAAGAAATTACATGTGGATTGGCGAATAAATTAATAGAAGAGAATTGTATTATCTATATTATGATTTTTATATATTTTTTCAACTGTTATTAAACCTGTGGTATATGGAAGATAAAAAATAGTGTGCATTTTATATTTAACAAACGATGTATTAATTGGTTTTTAAATACAAATTGCGTACTTTCTTTTTCTTAAGAATGTAGAAAACAATTTCGAGCATATATGAATATTGAAGCCAATTAAATGTAACGAGAGAAAATCAACTTCAGATTAATTAAAGGAATCACGACCGAAAGTAAAGAACATTGATGTGCAGAAACACTGTATAATTTATTCGTGAAATTAAAGCACATCTATCTTCCTTTTTTCTCGTTAAGAGAGTAACGATGATTAATACCGTCGTAAATGCGTTCGATCGATAAATAATTTGTCGTCGACGAAACACGAGAGAGAGAAAGAGAGAGAATGAAGAAACGCGCTTGAAGATCGATCTGTGATAAACATCGGCGCACCTGCTTAAGCTCGATCACACCGGTTTCACGGTTCTGTTGAACGTGTAGGACAGGAAAGCCGGCCTGATACGTCCAGGTTTTCATAACGTCGCTCATGTCGAGTCTCGGAGAGACCGGTAGTCCTCCCGTCCTCCTGTCGATCTCCGCCTGAAAAGCGCTCCAGAGATCTTCCTGATCGGCGCTACGATAGTAGTACGTGCGTATGTAGCGGCGCACGGACTCGAAGAAGATCCGCTCGCCCAGAAAATGATAGATCATGCGCGCCATGCAATTACCCTTGACGTACGACGTCAAATCGAAGACGTCGACGAGCCCGCTCAGCTTTCTCAGGTCAATGTGCAACGGGTGTGCCGTTTGGTCGGCATCGCTGTTAAACACGTCGTGGCAATCCATTAGGAAAATCGCCTGCAGATCCCAGGACGCGGGTTCGATCTGAAAGATCAAGCAGAACAATCTCGCGGCCATTTGATAAATGTAACGCAATATACATGTAATAAGCATGATGTAGGGATTTGTTAGACTGTTGAGAAAACAGCAACGTCACTCATTAAAGTTTTGCTGTTTATTTACCACATTCAGTGCTAAGTATCCGAAAAATGTGGAGAAACCTTCTTTCAACCACACGTCGTCCCACCATTTCGGCGTTACCAGATTACCGAACCATTGATGGGCGACCTCGTGCGCTGCGATATTAGCCACTACTTTCTTAGAATCCGGTAACGTGATATCGTTACTTTCTTTTATAATGATAGCGTCTTCTCTAAAAATTTCAAGTTCTTCAACGTTTGATTAACTGACATATAGGTACAACATGTACCAAAATCAAATGATGTAATTATAAAAATATTAAATTTTTGAGAAGAGACCAAAAGTGTTATACATTTCAAACAGTTTGTTTACCGGAATGTTATAAGGCCGCTGTTTTCCATCGCGCTGTAAGACAGATCGGGAACTGCGATTACATCAACCTTATCCAATTTGCAAGAAAACGTTGTGAAATTTTGAATAAAACGAAGCACTTTCGGTATCAGGTAGCTTATGTACTTTGTGTTATTCACAAACTCCTTTCTAGAGAAAATCGTATGCGACGGTCGGTCGTCAACGTTAACGCCATAGCCGGAAAAGTCGGTGACCATAAAGGCGACTACGTAAGTGGGTATTGGTACAGTCTTCTCGTAATGGTCCCACACGTATCCCGGCATATTGTGTCTGAAGAAAAGGAACCGGATAACATTCTAAATGAAATTTCGTTTCTATAATAAAATCAACGCTCGTGATCAAACATGCAAGAGAGCAATTGCAACAGCCAAAAAGTGTATACAATTAATTTAAGATACAGTTATTGAATAGATTATTTTTACATTTCCTCAGTGACTCTGAACATCGAATTTGAGTGCGATCGCATGTCGGATTTTCTGCCGATAGAAATACGAAATGGCGTCTTGATCCACGGCTCGTCGAAACACGGATAGGCTGTTCGAGCGTAGTTCGGAGAAAAGTTGGACACCGCTATCCATCTAGAAGGAAAATATATTGGCTTCTGGCAGGATGCACATTTGACGTGCGAGTTATGTTGAATATTAAATAAAATTGTGAGAGATATCACGTTTTAACGGTACCTCGTTTTTTCGCTATCGCTATCGATATATGAGCTTCGGAATAATCCTTCTGCTTTCTGATGTAACGGAGTTGTATACTTTATATGCAAAACATAAATCTGTCCAACAACTAACATTTGGAGAAGAAATACATCGATGAAGTCATCTTTGGTCGTAGCGACGTACTTCTTGATCAATTTTAGTGAATTGGAAGAATATTTTTTCACACTGAGGTCTTCTATAAGAAGATTGCGAGCATGAAAACGTACGTGCTTTGTCGGGATCATGCAGTAAAATTGAATTTGTACGTCGCCAATTGTCGTGAAATTTTCTTCTTCTAGTATCGGCACTATTTTCAATCTGTAAGCGCAAATTTGTTAAAAAAAAAAAAATAAAATAAAATAAAATAAAAAATAAAAACTGTGTTTTAAGCGATATTTTTTCTTTCGAGTTTGAGATATTTTATGCTATATCTTCCAAACGCATATTATATTATATTTGTTATATTATATTTTATTGTAATTATATTATATTTTATTTTGCTGCAAATGCTAACGTTATTTTTTATTGTAGTCCGACAAGTCGTATACATGAAATTACACACAGACTGCAAGTATTTTAGTTTAAGTCTGCAATGTCAATCACCGAGAGAATGATTGACGCGTGTTGCACAGACGGAGAACTCACCGTCAGTCACTACTGATTAACACGACGATAAACTTTGTCAATTTTATGTATCGCATACTGTTTCAGATTCTAAGTCTAAAATTAGAGAAAACGCATATCATATATTTGTATATCGTAAATACCGTAATATACAAAAGATTTCCTTTTTTTCTGTCGTTAATGTTTCACAACATTTAATAAATCTTTTTTTAATTTAAAAAACTAGTTTGTAAAAAATTTGAAGGACAAATGGCTATTTGTAGCAGACACGGATGTAATGGTGTAAGATGTAAGCTTGGTATTTATTGTGAAATTGTAAAACGTTTTTGACCTCTAGTTTAGGTCTTTTTCAATACAAATCTAAAATTATGATTATTTTATATAATGAAGTTTGTAAAAACTTTTTACAAAGCCATCGTGTACGATTATCGTTGCGTTAATGAGAATTTGGATTTTATCTCATCGTTAAAGTTTTATTTAACAATTTATTTATTATATTACCACTAAACATTTAAATTATGATCTGATGCAACCTATCTTTTATATAATTTAGTCACTGAAAAAGATCCGATACAAGGACCGTAAGATTGAAATAAAACCGCACTTTCATACACAGACATCCAATATTTTGATTTGTATTAGCCGGATTTTTCATTGTTTGTCACTAGCAGATTCACTTGATCAAAGTTTTACAAATATAAAATATATTAAATTTGTAAGAAATATAAAAATCTCTCTTGTTTTGTTATTTTTCACTTATTATGTAGCTCATCGTGCTTACGTGTATTCCAATGGCAAAATCTTGTCGGATAGTCGCTGTAAACGGGATATTTCGTCGAACTTTCCGCCCGTCGCTTCTTCCTGTCTGCCACTTCGCTTATTTTCCATGAACGAACTTACAAACCAGAGAATAATGATCAAACTAGTCACGCAAATAAATATCGCCACCACCATTCTCACACGCAGCTTGTGATGACTGACATAATCCGGGATCTCTGAAAAATTAAATTAAATGCGAATTGCGTATGTGAATGCAGTTTGATTTTGTGTCAAGATTTATTCGCATTTCGCAAAAACGACACACCTCCGTCAAGACCTGGGGCGCTACCCCCTTTATCTTTTACCTTGCGTTCGAAGATTCTCCATGCTTATTGGTAAACAGGTGCAGGATCTAACGATTGAGCGAGCATCGCTACGACGAGTAACTAACGGCGACTGCATTCGAAAGGCAGAAAACACGTCAAGGGCTTCGACCAGATGCGACCGCCAAAAATACACCGACAGGCACTTGTACATCGTGGTACCACCATTCCAAACTTACACTTTGCACAGACGGCCGCTATCGATAAAAATAATATATTCACCGTTAAGAATAATATATTTACACGAGCGTCACATCTCACGCAATGTTTAGACTTCCGGTAAGCAGCGAAGAGAAGGTCAGGGTCGTTTTGCTTGTTAATGCGCATATCACGGATCATCAAAGAGACGACGTCGCCTGCAAGCAAAAAAAAAACAATCCGCTGATCTCAGAAAGAGATATGCGAAAATGCTGCGAAACATTGAGAGACAAACGTTTAATTTCACAAAACGCGCGCCATAATTGGTGTATTTATTCTCGAAAGATGATGAATTCGTTCAAGCAGACCATTTGGGTAGTCGTCACGAGCACGTGGGTGTCTAATGCGCGCTTGATGTGCTTTAGCCGCGACTAGATACGTCGACCATCAGCATCCAACTTTTGAATTAGTTGCATGAGAATCTTGCTGCTGATGAGAAAACCAGACTCACGAATTTATATTCAAACGAGTGATCATTGTGGGATCTTTTTTTTTTTTTTTTCGACATGACGTCTCCCAAAACTTTTGATGCTTCGAAAAAAGACGTAAATTTATGAAATATTGTCCGGGTGTATCTGTTGTACGAAAAATAAAATTCGTAGGAAAGAGAAGATTTCTATTTCTATGTTCGATTTCGAACAATTCGACATCATCATTATTAGTTAAACACGCAATTTCGACACACATTGAATGGTACAACATTTCTACGTAGATTCTCCGATGACACTTATGTTTTTAAATAAAACTTGCATGTTTAATTGTGCTTTTGTTTTAATTTTGGACGGTAGGATATTTTTATGTTTCATATATTTGAGTGTGTACGGAAGTTTTTCTGGCAAAACCGGCTGCATACGAAACGCGGGAAATGCGTTTCCGAGCGGGCGTTCCCGTTCTTGGTATCGTTTCAAGCGGCAGCTCGAAGTATCTCGTGTTTCAGGGAATTCCTCTTCCTGTGTCGAGAGGTGAGTGCTGGACGAGGTGGTGGGCCTCTCTCGTCGAGGCTTTTTCGGCATCGTGCGCGTGTGAGAGACGGGCGCGAGAGCATTCGAGAAAGGAAGCCAAACAATGTCGATGACTAATGGAGACGCGCGACCCTCGAGGAGGAGTTGGTCGACCCCTCGAAATGCTGCGCCGGCATCCGATCGGGTGCCGCCACTTTTTGTTCCTTTCCTCTTTCTCTCTTCTTCATCCCCGTGTTTTCTTAGGTGGGTTCTCACCGAGATTGACCTACGCTCTTCGTGATGATGGAATAATGACGGCCATTCTCAATGAAACACTGATGACAAATTCGTGAATGAATCGTCTCTACAGAGAAAACATCTCTGATGTCGCATCCTTTCCACCCACTTTTCTTGATAGGTTGTGATTCAAACTCGTGTTGTTTTGATATGCTATCAACTATTAAATTAGCTGTTAAAAAACTAATAATAATAATGTATATATATAATTCTTCAGTCTTATTAAATATCTTTGCATTTTTAACACAGCGCCGAAGCTGTCAAATCATTTCTTCTGTTCTAATGTGACATAACGAGACATGACATAAACATAACTTGCTCCGTCGGAAGTGAATATTAGGTTTCAAAATGAGAGAAATTGTAAAGGAAAAAAAAGTGAGTGCTATTTAACTTAGCTAGTCTCATGTCACAAATAGATTAATATAAATAAATTAATATAAATAATATTAATATCACTAACCCTGTAAACTCCGGAAATCCTTGCGATTCTTGAAAATGATAAAATTTTAGTAACTATTTAGTGGAAAAATATTTAAACAATGAAAAAAATATATCAAAACTAATTTCCTTAATATAGATTTAATAATTCTTAATATAGATTTTATTTCTTTAATATAGATTGTTGTATAAAACCCGATAAATTTTTACAGAGTTTTTGCAATATTTTAACTAATAACAAAATTGCGTCAGACAAATGTCCAAAGTTTACAGGCTGTAAACTGAAAAAAACATTTACAGAGAATTAGGATTAATATTATATAAATAATATTAATATAAATTAATTAATATCAATTTATATTGTTAAATTAATATAAAAATAAATAAATAAATATTTAACTTAAAAAGTGTAAAATAATTAATTTTTAATAAAACTTATTATTTTCAATTTTTGAAATAATTTTAGAAAATGTTTGAAAATTTTCAGCATTTGTTTTAAATGTTATTTTATCTAATAATTTTTGCACTTGGAAAGTATTCGCGAAGCTTATGTTTTTTGTACGTTGTCTTTTAAAATTCTCTTAATTCTCAGTAAAATGTCAAAGAGTAAAACACTCAGTAACCACCTTTGCGTGTTACCATTTGGAATTCTTTGGCGAACATCGACCACTTGGCTTCAGCTGCGAGGAACGATCAATGTTCGGAGATTGGTCCCAAAAACGTCGGAGAGAAACACACAGAAGACGCTTCCGTGGCCCTACTCCTACGACTTCTCGTTCTCCATGACGTTCTTGCGGCCCTATGACCACGCCGTCACATGTGTTCGTTTGACATTTCCGTGTGAGCGCTAAGACAATTCGCACTGATCCGCACGCAGAGTGATTCTATGAGATAAACTTGTGCTGTGAGTGACATTCCTCATTGCGGATAAATTACCGCACGTTGCAGTGACACGCTTAAATTATTAAATGCATTACAAATTTGTCACTTATAATTTTATTGCGCTTAATTGCTTTGTGGTTTTTTTTTTTAGTTTTATTAATCTTAATTTGTTAATTCAGCTTCGCTTTTTCATTTTCTCTTTCGACGCTCGCGAAAATAGCGAATGTACAAACAGTTTTTAAAAAAACTGCTCAAAATTAGTGGTCATTGCGCTAGTCGAGATGTCGTGGTCGAAGGACACAATGTTGAACAATCATCGGACGTCCGAGAATTTCGAATTACCACCAACGCCGCCGACGCCGTCTTCTCTTCACGTAGAAGCTCAGACTGCAAAATCAGCAACAGGTTGCGAGACATCCTGGTATCACAAATCTTGGAGTAACCCGTCAAACGCTCACAGTGTATTTGACATTGCAACCGATGACACTATTCGTTTATTATCTCCACCTTACGTTACGAATTTAATTTCGAACACTGACAGTCAAAATTATCGCACGTGCAGGTAAGAGTTTGTACAGTAGACACATTGACAACATGCATGAAAGTATTGCTTAACTTCTACAGTTTTTAAATATGTACACCGAAAAAATGGTATTCTTGTTTTGAGGATATCCCACTTACTTTAAGTATATTTTATACTAAAATAGGCGCCAAGAAGAGTTTCTTATTTTAAGAGGAAAATCCTCTAAATAATAATATTGATAAGAATATATACTGATTAGAATATAAAAACCCTCTATAGAAAAACATATATATCTCACTATCGAAAAAGACTATATTCTTAAATTAAGAATATATTCTTAAATAAAGAATATATTTTTAATTTCAGAAGAATATCATCTAAAATCTTTAAGAAGATTTTTTAAGTATAAAATCTTCTACTTACGAGAATATCATTTTTTCGGTGTATCCAGAAATATATATGTAAGTCACAAAAAAGTTATAAGAAAAGTGTTTTAATTTATCGTTTTGTAATTCTTCAAAATAAATAGAAAATTTACACTATTTTGTATAAATACATTTTTGTACAAATACATACATTTTTTTCGCGTATTGTTTTTTTATCAAGATATTTTATTTTATCGCGCAAGATGGGAACAGTGCCAACACAATGCCACGAATTATCATTCGATGATTGATCAAGCAAACGAAAAGAGTGCGATATCTCCGAACAAATCCGAAGAGTTATACGAGACTAATGAGGATCGTCGTGTAACAATTACAACAAACACGGGAACGATGTTTCGTGCCTGGGAGATGCCACATTTGCAAAACACACTTGTGAATTACGAGCAAGGGGGCAAATATCAATCTTGGCAAAACGCGCAGCATAATGAAAAGTTTGCGAATTCATTTGAGCAAAATTCTCGGTCGTACCAACGAGAGCGAGGTAAAGCTATGTTTCATCATTCTCAATAAACATTCTTTAAATGTAAAATTAGGTTTACATATATATATATATATATATATTTTACATTTAAAGAATGTATACATATATTGTATATATATGTATACATTCTACTAAACCTGATTAAAAAATTAATAATGTGCAAATATTTTAACTTTTCTTACTTAAGAAAATGTAATTTGACGTTAGAATTAATTTCGAAACTCTGACGTCCAGTAATATGGAACTTGTATTTCCCAATATATTAGAAATGTATAAGGATATTGAGGGAAGAAGGAGAATATATATATTAAAAAGACAACAACAATATAAATAATACAAATAAAACACATTAAGGTTTTTATTCCACATAATAGCCAAGTATTGTAACAAAACTAGAATTTGCTTGCAATGAGAGATACAAAATCATATTAGACACACCTTATAAATTCTTTATAAAAATTATAGTGATATAAAAATAAAATCTTAGATAGGTACAAGGTTGTGGAACACATAATATTACAAATTAAATCTCACGTGTATGTGTGGAATGTATCAGTTTGGAAAACATGCACTTTTTTACCCGAATCTGAATCTTGCTTGTTAATTTTCTTGTTCATGATTGTATAATCCTAGAAACACCAATGAGTGGTTTGTTTTAACATAACAAAGATGCTGTAACAATCTTTAGAAGTTCTTGGCTTCTCTTTCATTCAGGATAGCATCTGAAACTGATTCAATCTTATTTACCTTTTCAAAATCTCACATTCTAATAAATGTTTAACAAACACACAGAAATGGTATCTTAAACTGAAAAGAATCATTTTAAACGCAAACTTAAAAAATATTGAGGTTATGTATTAAGTCCAAATCTCCCAATCGACTACAATAATTTTTGCATAAACAGATAATATCACATACAGAGTGCTTACCTGCTTGTCATTATTGATATTTATTAGATTTTTCATATTTGCATCCTTCTTTTTCTTACCAAAAGTACATCGGAATACGCGCAAGCCAGTCACCGGTTCAAATCAATCGCACACAAGCGCACTTAAGCCCCTTGCACAATGGACGGAATAGCGATAGCGATAGAAATAATACCAGTTGTAAAGAGTTTATATTTAAAAATAAAGGTAGGAACAGCGGAATCTAACATACAAAACTACACATGTATCAATGCAGATCAGAAAATCGGAATAAGCAATAGCGATAAAATTTCCGACGAGTTGGAATTCTGTGTTAAAAACTGTGTTATTTTTATCGCTATCGCTATTCCTTCCATTGTGCAAGGGGCTTTACACGTTTCCACTGGATTATGTGTAGCATAAAAATTCTACAAAATGTGCGCGCGCACAGCTGTGTGCAATAAATTAGTTTGAAACATTTCAAATTGTAACACATTTCATCATTCGTAAATCGTTGACAATACTATTGAAAGTTTATGTCTTTAGACGGTCGCCAATGCGGCCATAATAAGCCCAGTGCAACGTAAATATTTATCAAACACCTATCTGGATGTACATCTTACGTAACAAATGTCGTATTGCGTGTCTCTTATTATTACTTTGTTTGATACGTTCTATTTCTGCTACTTGATTTATTGACACAGTAGCAAGTTCTTCAAAGTAAAACTCCAACTTTGTATTTGTAAAATAAACATAAATAAAAGTGAGATAAGAGTAAAGATGCAAAATAAATATGCATATCAAGTAAATTGAATTTTCATCCGAGACACAATTTGCAACAAATATCAGCATTTGTATCTGATTTATACTCAAACCAATAATTCCGATAGTGACTATTGATGAGAATTTCACGAGATCTCATGTTTGACGTCATTTGATAGTTAGAGTTGTTTGATAGCGGTACGGAAGCAGAAACTAAAGGCTCGGCCTCAAGAGGCCGAGAGTCTCCACGTGTCGCCGCGCGGTAAAAAGACGCGCTCCCGGCGAAAGCGAGTTTCGCAAGCAGATGAGATCTGTGTAGCCACGCACTAACGTATCATACATGCGACTATTTTAATCTGACCGGCGACAAAAAGCTGACGCCGCCACAGCGGCAAGCTGTGAAATCTCGCCGCGCGACTTTCCACGCGAGCAAGATCGAGCCAGATGATGAGCGCGTTATGTCACTATCCGAAAGGAAACTGGATCAGTTTCCTAACGCGAGAAGGATTCCGGGATCTGTAATTTAAATCATCAGTTTTAATCTTTGTAAAGAAGAAATTTAAAAAAATTACATACAATTTACCATCATCACGTACATTATATACGTACACATATTATTGTATACATATTGCGACATCCTCTGAATATTACAATTATTGCTCCATTCAATTACAGAATTAATAAAGAAAACAGGCGAGAAACCGCGGAAAGAAAGAACCGCGTTTACAAAGCAACAAGTTCGACATCTCGAGTGCGAATTCGCACACAGTAATTATCTGACGCGTTTGCGTCGTTACGAGATTGCCGTAGCGCTGGATCTGACAGAACGTCAGGTACTTTATACACTGTATATAGGAAATATATAAAAAATTCTATTACAGTTTTATATATTATTTAATTGTGTTCTTACAGGTGAAAGTGTGGTTTCAGAATAGACGTATGAAATGGAAGCGAACGAAAGGAAATATGGCTAATCTGCAGGAGACAACAACTACGTCGTAGAAGATTGGTCTAGTGGTCCTATAAACAAGATTCATAGTATGGCCAATTTTGGTTCCAGGAGCAAATTCCGGAACTTCAGATTGAGTCGTCTGCTCAGCCGATGAAACTGGCCTATGTTGCACCGTACATCTTTTTGGTACGCGAACCAAATAAAATTTGTTTTCCAATGTATAGTTTTGGTGTTTTCATTATTATAAATGTGCTTGATACGCGCATATGATTTTGATACAATGCGTGTGAAGGCGTATATCGTACAAGCTTAATATGACATCGTTTGCATTATTGAAACCAAGCCGATTTAATACGAATATAGTGCTTAATACGCGTATTAAGCGATCGGTGTAAAATAGGCCATCATTGACTGAGTGCGAACCATAGTGATATGAGAAATTCATTTTACATAGAGGTCTCGTGTTACAAAATCCCTAGTGTTGCTGAATAATACGCGTTAAAGATTCGATAAAAACCAAAACAAAGCTAGAATAAATCTGAATTATATTTTTTATTATTTATGTTTACACAGTACATTTACAGGCTGAAACTTTTATGCTAATTCCTTTCTCTTGTAACTTTTTTTCCAAAGTAGCAAGTTTGTTGAGTGATCATTTAATATACTTCTTGTAATTTTCAATATTATGGGCAGCATTTTTGCATCTGATATCTTGCTTTTTCTGTTTCTCAGTTCAAGATGGTCTGTAGTTCTGTGCAAGTATGTGGTCACAAAAGAATTCAAAGCGCTACTTTTTAAGTGAAATGAATATGTGGCAAAAAATCACATTTACTGTATGAGATAAAAAAAAGACAGTAACTTAACATGATGTAACCTAACCTAACCTAATTTAAGTTACTTCTTTGTGGAACTGACCTAATTCAAGTTACTTCTTTGTGGAACTGACATAGGCTTCCTAAACTCACCCAAAAATTTTTAACCAGTATCTCTAGTTAAAATTAGTTTGTTTTTTAAATGCTTGTAAATATATATATCTTCAAAACTTTTTCCAATCTGTAAATAAAATTGAAAAACTTATACATGTATACATTATTTTCTGGTAATTAAACATGTACCTTTCTAAATCTTGCTACTTGCATTATTGTAATTGTCCTAAATTGTTTAAAATTATTTAGTTTGCTTTTCATAAAATGAGAGATTAGATGATCACAAACTATTTATCTTTGTAAATTTTCTTATTTTCTCAAACTTCTCAAGATTACGTTTTATACTTTTCACTTTATTTTTTACTTTATTTCAATTTTAGCAACTACTTTTATCTGTAAAAAACATACTTGTATGATAATAATACTATCTACCCTAACTTATGTTAGACAAAAAACCAAATTAATAACAATAAATATAATAACTAATCTAATCAATATAAGCAAATATTTGAAGAAGTAAATTAAAGGTAAATAAAAATAATATAAAAAATATCTTAACAAAAATGGTTTATTAGAGGTTATGTCTAACCTTAAAAATTTCCTTTTTTACACAAATTCTTTGATATTAGTACACAGATCTTGATAATCTTCTTCTTTTAATATTAGTATATTATTTTCAGTATTAGTATCTACAGATTTTGATTGTTTTGGATAATTCTATTTATTGTTTTCGATAATTCTGTTCGATAACATCCTTCCGATCGACGTACATTTTTTTCTCTTGTTTCTATAATTAAATCAGCTTTGAAGGCTTTTTTGACTTTTTTTTTGATCAGTTTCTATAAATTTAATCGTTTCCAAAGAACGAGATAATAGGTTTGTTTTATCTTCCTGTATTGATCGAACTAGTTCGCAGTCTATGTCTGTGAGTGCTTTCTAGCTACGAAGTACGAAGATAGGGGGTGCGTTCGGGGAACGCGCTATCAGCGCTGTTGCATCATTCTATCTTTACTGCTCATTAGATGTAAAACAAAGATAGAGTGACGCAATAGCGCTGATAGCGTGCTCCCCGAACGCAGCCAGGGTGCTTTCCAACTACGTACACAGGCGACACAGTGTCGCCTGTTGGAAAGCACCCTATCTTTGAAAGCAGTGTTGCCAATCCGTTTTGAAGACTTTCCTCTAACCAAATATAACCTAACCCTAACCTAACCCTAACCTAACCTAACCTAACCAAATCTAAGTCATGAAATTCTTCAAAATTCCCTAAATTAAGAATTAAATCCCTCAAAAACTCTTAAATCAGAAAGAAGACTGAGAGTGGCCAGAGCCATATAAAAAACTTCAATACCTTTTCTGCCCTGTAAGTCAGCGCTATGTCCATGGGTGGTGCACGATAGCAACTACAAACCATGTCCACGAGCGACGCGTCGGTGTGTGCTGTGTCCAAACGTGGACATGGTTTTATTCCGCGCTATATCCACAGCGTGCGGTTCCATTCTGTTCACATTCTGACAAGTTGAAATCACACCCTGACCGATTAGATTAGGGTTAGAGTAGGTTAGTTAGGTTCACAACCTAATTGATTAAATTCATATCTAAGTCGGTTAGGTTAGGTTAGGTTCACATTCTGACTGATTAGGTCCACATCCTGACTAATTAAGTTCATATCTAAGTCGATATGGTTCACAATCTGATTGAGTAGATTCATATCAAAGTCGGTTAGGTTAGGTTAGGTTAGGGTTAGGTTAGGTTAGGTTAGGTTGGGGTTAGGGTTAGGTTAGGTTAGTTAGGTTAGGTTCTCATTCTGACCGTTTAGATTTATATCTGAGTTTGTTAGGTTAGAGTTAGTTTGTGAGGTTAGGGTTAGGTTAGGTTAGATTAGAGGTTAGGGTTAGGTTTATATCTCGATCGGTTAGATTCACATAGTAATAGGTCAAGTTCACATCCTGACTGATTAGGTTCACATTCTGACCGGTTAGATTCACATTCTGACCGGTTAAATTTATATTCTGATTAGTTAGGTTAGGTTTATATCTCAATCGATTAGGTTCACATCTTGACTAGTTTGGGTTACATTCTGATCGGCTAGGTTTATATTCTGACCGGTTTTTTTCTCGCTCGGTTAAATTCACATTATGACCGGTTAGATTCATATCTGGATCGAGTAGGTTCACATTCTGCCCGGTTAGGGTTTACATTCTGATCGGTTAAGTTCATATCTTGATCGGTCAGGTTCACATAGTTTGAACGATTTTGCGTCGATCAAAAAAGAAACAGATTGAAAAATCTTTAATAGATTTGAAGATATAAGCGTTTAAAGAAAAACCTGACAATTTTTTTTCAAAACAGGCTGTTTGTTTAAAAATTCATAATTTTTTTGTAATTAAGATTTTTGCAACATTCCAACGCAGTTTTGTATAGAATTTCATACTTTCAGGGATACAAGTGTCTTCTAAAAATTGTAAAATTAAAAACATTTTCACAATGGGTCTTTTGGGACGTATTTTGAAAAATGCATTTTTCTAGCGCCCAACTTTGACATGCAATATTCTAGCGATGAATCAATATTTAGACATATTCTTGATTTTAATAGAAAATTTAAAGTTTATTTTTTATGGCCTTAAGATGTCGCGCTAAACTAACACCTAGTAGATACCGGTTTAAAACTTGTGGATGGGTTTGGAAGACACTAAAGGGTTAACGAAGAAATAGCACAAAAACTCAAGTGGAAGAAACAATTTCAAACATTTTTAGAAAAGACAAAGCATCTCAAAAATGATTAATTAAGTCCAAGCATTGCCTGATATTTTTTTCTAAGAATTTTCAGAATTGCTCCGCTAACTTAAAACTTCGTTGTTAGTTATCACTTTTTTGCTATGTTCTCCTGATAATTTTTTAGTAAATCATTGAAGTTTTCGGAACGAGGAGATTTAGAATTATTTTATTAATTATTGAAATTAAATTAAATAAGTAAATTATTGCTTGGACTCATATTGAAAGTTTAGGATATTTCAATAATTACTTCGAAAGATCTCATAAGAACGTAAAAGATGTTTGAACGTGTAATGAACATCTAATATGCAGAGTCCAGAGCTTTTTTTTTAACTTGAAAGGTAAACAGATTTTCTTGGTAAAACAGTAAATTGACAGGAACGCTCTGCAACCCCTATACCTCTAGCTATCAATTCTTCCAATATTTCAGTTTATCCCAAAGCTTTGAAAATTTTACTGCAGACAGTAGTGCTTCTTCCCGAGTGAACATAATTTCGATGTGACATCTTCGACAACAATTTTCCTAAGATTCTGAGAGTGCACGATGACGAAAATCATAAATAATTATCAAAAGAAGATACGACATGTCAGGTTGCAAGAAAGAAAATACAATTATTAGGCAGCGTCTGCGCTCCTATATTGATCCATAGCGGCGGCGGCGGTAGTTGCTACGGCGACTGTGCTTGCTGCTCGGGTGGGACCACAACAACGAACCCGCCCAAAATGCATTTTTACATTCATCTTGTGCGGCTATTCCTGATTTCAGCAATTCTGTGCATTGGTAAGAACTGTTTTTTATAGTCGAAACTTAATAACGTTTACGCATTTTGGAAGGAAGTACTTGGATATTTCTAATAGCCAAGGCAACAGTGTTGTGCGTAATATCAAGATCTACCTATATTCTCACCTCACTTTTATCGATAAATGCGTTTATTTGTATTAAAAATCTGTAGTATTCTGACATAAACTATACTCTAAACACATGTAATTAGTAACATAGTTTTTATAGATAAAATCGAGGTGAGAATATACGTCAAAGTGACGTGCAAGTTGTATATATTTAAATGATACTTCTCTTCTTTCTTTCTTTCTCTCGTTCACGCGATTTTCCGGATTTCATCTACCGAGTTGATTTTAATGACGTTTTGTATTTGTAGGTTTATGCTCTGAGGATGAGGAGAGATTGGTGCGTGATTTGTTCAGAGGATATAATAAGCTCATCCGACCAGTGCAAAATATGACAGAGAAAGTGCACGTGAGGTTTGGCCTCGCTTTTGTGCAGTTGATCAATGTGGTAAGATCTTCCTGATTTTTTACTTTATTAAAGAGAGAGAGAGAGAGAGAGAGAGATGATATTGACATTTCAATTATTGAATTATTGTCTGAATTTTTATATCGCGTCCTTCTATCACTCTGTTGATTTTTTTCAGAACGAGAAGAATCAGATTATGAAATCTAACGTATGGTTGAGATTTGTGTGGATGGACTATCAGTTACAGTGGGACGAAGCAGATTATGGCGGAATCGGTGTTCTCAGATTACCACCTGACAAAGTGTGGAAACCAGACATAGTGTTGTTCAATAAGTATGTGCACAAAATATAGAATATCTTTTTTTTACAAATAAAATACACCGTCAATTATATCCACTTAATTTTGATAGCGCCGATGGCAATTACGAGGTTCGTTACAAAAGCAATGTGCTAATATATCCGAACGGCGAAGTGCTCTGGGTGCCACCAGCGATTTATCAAAGCTCGTGCACGATCGACGTTACGTACTTCCCCTTCGATCAACAGACGTGTGTTATGAAGTTCGGCTCGTGGACATTCAACGGCGATCAGGTTTCTCTCGCGCTCTACAACGACAAGAACTTCGTCGATTTGTCCGATTATTGGAAGAGCGGCACGTGGGACATCATTCAAGTGCCGGCGTATCTTAATATTTATAAGGGAGAGTCGCCCACGGATACAGACATCACTTTCTACATTACTATCCGCAGGTGCAAAATTTCATCCTGTCAATCGTAGTTTTTAACGACGTGATATTTTTACTTTTTTCTGTATGATAAAACTTACAAAATTTAATTCATAACTTATTCTTAACATTTCTATTGTTTCGACAGAAAAACTCTCTTCTATACGGTGAATTTGATACTGCCGACAGTTTTGATTTCCTTTCTCTGCGTACTCGTCTTCTATCTTCCCGCAGAGGCTGGTGAAAAAGTCACTTTGGGCATCAGTATTCTTCTGTCTTTGGTTGTGTTCCTCTTGTTGGTCAGCAAAATACTGCCGCCGACCTCGCTAGTGCTGCCACTGATAGCCAAATATCTGCTTTTCACCTTCATCATGAATACTGTCAGTATTCTTGTGACCGTAGTCATTATCAACTGGAATTTCCGTGGTCCGAGAACCCATAGAATGCCTCAGTTCATACGCGTAATTTTTCTTAAATTTCTACCATGTGTCCTGTTCATGAGGCGGCCGAAAAAAACACGACTGAGGTGTGCAAACTGATTATTTTTATTATATAGATTTTATTATATATTAAGATTCTATTATATATTATTTTTGTCAAATTTTTTAACAACTTTCAATAAACTAAACATCTTTAGATGGATGATGGAGATACCGAATGTAACACTGCCTGCTTCTACATACTCCGGAAGTCCGACCGAAGTACCGAAACATTTGCCAGCTTCTCTCGCAAAATCGAAAATGGAAGTGATGGAGCTATCCGATTTGCATCATCCGAATTGCAAAATTAATCGTAAGGTGCATCACACTACTAGCAGCTCCAGCGGCGCTGGTGGAGGTGAAGGCATGGGCGACAGAAGAGGGTCTGAAAGTTCGGATTCGCTGTTACTCAGCCCAGAAGCCAGCAAAGCCACTGAAGCAGTGGAATTCATAGCGGAACATCTTAGGAACGAGGATTTGTACATTCAAGTAAGAATAAATTGTTACATTCGCAATAATTTAGTTGGCTATTGTACAAGGTATTTCAGCGAGAGTTTGCACCCCTTGAAAATCGCTATATCTTTTGAACAACTTATCAGATTGTCACGAAACTTTGCAGAAACATTAGTCTTGAGATGACATTTTTTTTCTTACAAGTTTCAAAATCATTCAAGGTCATTTCGTTTTTGGCTGATTTTGAGGTTATGACGTACTTTTAAGGTCATTTGAAAGTTATGCTGAATCTCGCAGAGTCTCTTGAGTCTATTGAGTTATTTCTGATGTCTCAAGAATTTTTCATTGCTGAAAATTCACGACAAACAGGAAAATTGCTCGATAAAACTCTGACTTTTTATTATATCTTGATAGCAGTCAACACATCGTAAGAATTGATCTTATTTGTGCTGACAATAATTTTTGAGCATTTTTGCGCAATATTCCCGCTTATCTGGCTAGTGATAAAAAATTCGACGAAAAAAATTCATTAGCAAAAATAAGCATCTTAGGTTTAAAAAAGTTTAGATATTAAGAATTGACTCATTATCAAATTAAGCAAGTTCGGCGAAATAACATCATAGCGCTTAGCCAATTAACTTCAATCACGCCGACTCATTTTTCAAATCTCAAAATCAGCAAAAAAACGTAATGACTTTGAATAACCTTGAACTTGTAAGAAAAAAATGTCATCTCAAAAGTAATGTTTCTGCAAAGTTTAATCACAATTTGATCAGTTTTATTCAAAGAATATAACAATTTTTAACAAACTCGCTGAAACACTGTATAACGCGATGATGTGTGATAATTTCTCGAAAAAAATTTTTTTTTATGCTTTTCTCTTCCAGACGAGAGAAGACTGGAAATACGTCGCAATGGTGATCGACCGTTTGCAACTTGTAATCTTTTTTTTTGTGACAACCGCTGGCACAATCGGTATACTAATGGATGCACCTCACATTTTCGATTTCGTGGACCAGGATAAAATCATAGAACTTTACCGCGGAAAGTAATCTGATTTAAGCTCGACACAAATTGCAATAACAGTGTGCCATCGTTATCGAAAATGATTTTATGCAGTTAGTTGTATGAATAATTTATCGTTGTAGTTATTTTTTAATAATTTTTAATATTACCATTTGTTTTTTTATGCATTTTTTTACAATGAATTTTCTTTGTAAAATAAAATTGAATCCGCATGTTTTCTGTAGAGAAATCCGAGCAATCAAAAATACGTTACATTATGAAAATAATGATTGTCTTAGCATTATTATACTTATGCTGCTTCTGCAATTGTATTGTCTTCCCCGACGTCATTACTCGTCGATAATACTACCGCGACGCGGAATGTTGAACGAGAAAATCCGCTTATGTAGTGTTATATATCGTACACAGAGAAACATAAATCTATAATGAATGGAACGCCGAGTCGAGATGATTGTAATATACTAATATAACGGTGATGAGAGATATGCACAAACTTAACTTACAATTAGTCAACTATACTATTATCTCTTAGAATATATTACTAATCGCATAATCTAATTAAAAAAAAATAACTAGAAAAATGATATAATAAATATTTCTATTATTCTTTATTATTATTCTTTATTATTATATTAAAATTTATTTAAACGTTTACAAAAACTCACGTTTAACATTAAAAATTATGTATAAATAAAAAATTGCCTTATTTTTTATTAATAGTTAATAATTATTAAGTTTATTACACTTCATATATCGGCACACAATTTATCGTTAAATGTGTGTTTTCTGTTTTCCAGTTTGAGAGTTGCCAAATACATTTGACACTAATAGAAATTTTACCAATTATATGAATAAACAGATACGAATAAATCGATCTCTTTGTCTGACCTAAGTGATCGCGATTTTATGGCCAGCTTCGACCAATATCGATCAAATTTTCGATATCAAAGTTCTATATATCGTGGTGTTCCAAGGCGCGCACATCTACATACATGTGGATGAAGTACACGGAATTACAGGTTTAGATATAGGATTTGAAGTAATAATTTTTAATAATAAATCGCGCGCTGCTGCCAGTCCCATTGTAACCGAGCTCGCGTTTGATATCTATAATAATAATTATTATCTATGTAATAAGTATTTATTAATAAAATTCCGACGATCTCGACACTCACGTCGATGAGTTTGACGCAGTGTTTGTGGGGACGCGAAACGTTGTGAGTAAAATCAACTTTTTACTCATATAGAGAAAGTGTCGAGCAATCACATGTGTCTCTGACAGAAACGTTTTTAGTACAGCGGAGAAAGAAGTCGATTATAAGATTCGAAAATTTTGTTATGTATGGTAAAACTATAATTGCTGTTTTATAGAATTTTATGCAGTTTGCAAGTTTTTTTATCTCACGGTATATTATTTATAACTTTGCATTATCGATACTCGGTTCACGTAACTCACAAAGGATTACGTTCAGTTTTTTGGGTCCCGGATAAACAGCACTAAAACGACGACTACAATTGTAAAGCATTAAAAACTTAAAAAGTTCCATAAGCACATTTATAAAATGAGCGCTAAAGCTGTTTGTAGCAAAGTTTGCTATTGTGATTATGTATTAGTGGGTTTTCCTAATTTCTCTAGAGCATCTTTCCGTTGACGGCAGTACCAAAACCATTAAAATATATATTTCGTACAATTTTATTAACCTGGCTAAGTCTCTGGACGCGATCTATGCCGTCATCCAAGAGAAATTCGGATTTGGTTGTTATGACAGCAATGTCTCTAGAGTTCGCCTTGGAAAGGAAGGGGAAAGATGAACGAGAGGCGAATGTATCAGTTGGAGTAAACTGGTTCGGGATCATCTCGAAGCAGCTACTGGATAAGATTTATTGTGAGTCATGTGGAAAGTACCTAAAAAACAGTCGTGTAAACATTTGTTGGACAAAGAAATACTAAATTTTTTTAACACTGTATGAAAGACATTCATATGCCAGCAAGAGCAACCAACAATAGTTTTTATAGAAAGCTCTGAGAAAGAGAAATCTGAGGAGGAATAAGATCTCGTACATTCGCCAGACTTTAAATTGGCAATTAAAATCTTTTTATATTTCTTGAGTACTTCTCTTTATCAATTAATATATAACGCATGACTGTTCACTCTGGACCCAAACTCGACCCAAACTACATAGTCTTTGTTGTACACGCAACTCTGTATCC
The DNA here is from genome assembly GCF_002006095.1 of Pseudomyrmex gracilis. Classification (NCBI taxonomy): domain Eukaryota; kingdom Metazoa; phylum Arthropoda; class Insecta; order Hymenoptera; family Formicidae; genus Pseudomyrmex; species Pseudomyrmex gracilis. Next base: position 59,254 of record NW_018020619.1, on the reverse strand, counting down.
AATTTTAGTGTCGAGATCGACTTATAATTTACCGAACAAACTCTTTAATGAATCAAGTTATTGTGCGTATAAATATTTTATCTTGTTCACTGTTGTAGTTATTAAGACGATATTTAAAAATGTTTAAGTTTCCTGCTGTGAAAATATATTATTGTAATTGTTTTAGCAAATAGTAATTAATTTTAATTTTATCTCAAGATAATGATAGAGTATTTAATAAAGTGCAAAACATTTAATAAAACATCTTTAGATGTAATATGATTTGTGTTAGGCACAAATTTTAACACATCTAGCAGAAATGTAATTTTATTTAATTTATTTAATTTCTGATTTTTTTAAGTTAAGTTTTATATAAATTTTATTATATGTGTTCTTATTATATTTTATTATGTGTGTTCTTCTGTTTTTAAAATAATTTATTATGTTCAGTAAGATTTTATAATGTGTTAATTATTGATAACGCAGTGTCACACATGTCTTCCTTGAGAGAAGTAGAATATAATAAAAAATCACAGTAGGTTTGAGAGTTGTATATTTATGATAAAAAGCAAATGATATTTGTGTTTTCGAATTATATTTAATTCAAATTATTAAAAGTTCTATTATTTATACTTTGGTTAATTATAAATGTAAAATTACTTTGCAGTTATTAATCTGTGTTTTGGTTTGTGCCTGAAGAGCTTATCTTAGAGATATTCCGTTTGATAAATCAGAAAATACGCTCATGTTATTCTTAGGACAATAATTAAAGTTTAAAGAAATCAAGCACCTCTTCTCTTTTCACACTGTGTTTTAATCTAATTCTCTCATTGTACAAAAATTTTTCTGTTTGGCTGACATTTTTTATTCGTTAGAGAAATTAATGATTTAATAAAAGTGATAATAGACGATATTTTAACCGATGCATATGTCTTTTATCTACTGCGAAAAGAAAAATTATCAGCGAATAAATATTATTTTGCGCATATAAGTATAAGAGCCGAAAATTAATATTGTTAAGCCGAAATGTTTGTACTTTATGGTGCATGATAAATAGTATGACAATTATATATAATACATACTGCATTATACCGTATGTTGAACGAAGAAAAAAATTTTAATATAAGAACTAAAAAAATAGTTCTTTTTATAAATAATAACACAATAAAACTTATCAAATTTTATGCTTTTACGTGTATTGTTATTACGTGTCTTGATTGATATCATGTCAATTTGTTGTGCGATAACATTACTTTTAAATAAATAAGTTGAGATAAAAAGAGGAGTGACCTCCGGTTTTTTGACGGTTAATCTAAGATTAAGAAATAGTATCAAAACAGCCAATGGAAATACAGGGTATTATTTTAATTTTTGACAGTTATTCTCGACTCATAAGCAGTATAAATAATAATGTAAAAATGTAATCTACTTCGTGCTCCTAATTGTTACTTGCTGGTTTGTAATTCTTTACATAAACATTGTCTAATGTATGTATCTCTCTTACATCTGACAATTAATCTTTATATTGTATTCTTAATTTTAATTCAACTGAAGAGAGCTTGGAAATAAAGTCGAAACATTTTTTATAGAATTTCATCGAATATTATCATTGCATAATATTCTGCATTTGGTTCCCATTGGCCGTTTTGATACTACTTCTTCATTTTGGATTGATTTTAAATCATATGTAATAGATTAAAAGTGTTAGTGCGTAAAAGAAGTTGGAGAAAGAAAAGGAAATGTGGAAGACGTTTATTTTCATTTCATTTATTTCAACAATTTCATAATAACGTAATAATGTTAATAATATTACAATGCGGCGATTATAGTGCTCACCAGTTAACAGGGATTCTCATATCGATCAACGTTGCCTCGATAAAGAGCCCAGCATAGAAATATATAACAAATTTTTTTTATCAACGCTCTCATACACTCTCCAACGGTATGAATTTACTATTATTCGGACCAGGCTGTTGTCGAGGCATAATTAAAATTCAAATGAGATCGAGTGAGTTCAGTTCTCTCAATTGCATCGGCTTCACCCCCTCCCGTCAGGACGGGGGTCTACGGAAACATAGTAACTTTTTTTAGTTTTTTTTTAATATCTCGCCCCCTTGTATTCTCGATGGCGATCGATAACGCGCACTATTGTCGATCTTAACGACTGGCGCAACGGTGGACAATACGAGACGATTCTTTTGTTTGCTCTTTAAAATACGTAAGGGAATAAAGATATAAGTAAAATGAAGAGAGTTAGAAGAGATTGCGCGCGCTTTTTATATATATGTATATATGTATATATGTATATATATATATGTATGTATACATATATGTATGTATATATATGTACATATATGTATATATATACATATATATATATATATATATAAAATCAGTGTTGTATGGAAGCGCTGCTTTTATGTCCGTTAAATTCAATAGGGTTTAGCATCAAGAGATAGTTAGGTGTAACTGCTTTTTCTTTTTCACACCGTTTAGTTTAGAGAGAAAATGATCTCGACAAAATTCGACCCTAGCTGCTAATAGACTATCTCTGAGAATCGCCCCTATAATTACTGTTTTGGAATATACCTACATCACTATTGATTACACAGGCTAATTTCAATATTCAATTAATTGATTATTTAATCATCTCTTTTATTCATTATTATGAATATGACTTTAGCATTTAATAGTTTAAATATATATAATTTTATGTTTTGGTTTAATAGAAAGGGAATACATGTATTTAATAGTTTCGTTCTTTTTTTTCTATTTATTTCTTTGGCATTTTTATTCTTTTTTTGTGGTAAATTTTGATAAATTAATCTTTTTCCTCATTATTCTGCGTTATTTATCTAGCGCAAAGTTTCTTTTATCTCTTTCTCAATTGTGTTTGTTCGATAACAGTGTTCTATGAAATCATGCGTGGCGAATTAGCTGAACGAGGATTCAAAACGAAAAGGAACGCGTATTATCTGCCGGAAATAACTTAGTTTTGCTTCTCTGTAAAAATTTATTTTTAAATTCATTTGGCTGTGATGTGGTTTCCTTCTTCTTATCTGTTATTTTGTAATTTTCTATTTTTGCATATTTCTTTTTCTTTCACTGCAGTATTCAAAATTTTTACGCAAAATATGTACACATCAAACTCAGAATTGTTTCGTTCGCTCTTTCTCTCTCTCTCTCTCTCTCTCTCTCTCTCTCTCTCTCTCTTTCTCTTCCCTGTGTTTTCTTTTTGTTTACAATAAATTTGCAAATTACTTAAAGACTCAAAAAAAAAAATTAAAACCGAATGTTTTTATATCATACGTATTTTGTGCTTAAATAACAATTCACAATAGTGACTATAATAAATAAAACCGTTACACATATACTATTAATATTATTTTATTTCAACAATAGAGCTTACTAAACTCAACACAATAAATCGATAGAAATGTTTTCTGAATTAAAAAAATTATTTTATTATATCTTTTTAATAAAAAAACCACTTCTTTTTAATTAAATTATATTTGATCCTAATTGCATGCGTGACCTCTGCACTATCTTTGTATGATCGTTTTTGTTAATCAAGTTTCTGTTCTAGAGCATACACTTTTGCCTTATAACGCGCTCTGTTCAACGCTTTGAGGATTTAGCTAAAAATTGGGCACTTGAACTTACATTTTATCTAATCAGTTAGTCTATGTAATTACTTAATTTACCACCATCGTAATGAAAGATACCTGCACGTGCCTATGTTTATTTACTTTGTTTTTTTTCCTCGCTTCCATGAGCTCGCACTTGAATAATCGATTACTCCGGACGGTCGAGCATTGTAACTTTACAAACGATGGTGCATCAGTGGGATTTACCCGCAAATCTCGTCCCGAGCAAGAAAAAATGATTCGCCGATGTGAATGTGACACTTGAAATCCGTGTCGCGCTGCGTGCGATGTTACGAATAGCGTCGTTTTGGCTGTCGTGTGATGACTTCACAAGCCATTAAACGTAAGTGTGACAGCGGAGTTTTATAATGGAAACGCTTTCTATCTCTTCATGCGACTGTTCCATCGAGAGCAATTTAACGCAAAACTAGAATGCATGTTTTTCTCTAAGTGCAAAGATATTGAAAAGAAACAATCGTTTTTTTTTTTTAATAATTGTTTGATTTTTCATCAAAACTTATGTTTAATTATATTTGAATATTTCGTTTGTAACAAATTTATTTCTTTTGTCATATTTGTTAAGATTTATACTACAAGAATTTAACGCGATGATCGACGAGCAGAACGACGCGATTCATATAACGAGCAAATTCCTACGCGGACGATATATCTCATTTCACTTAATTTAACAACGGGGCTGAGCTCGAGCAACTTACACGCTATACGTGTAGTCAATATAATTAAAATCTTTATCGCGTATAATAATATATATAATACATGTATGTATAAAGAGCGGGTTTAATAAGAACGGGCGCGCGATCATCGATCTTTCGAACGTCTCCGCAAAATCAAACGATAAGTCTAAAAAACATAATTGTTTTGATTTTTTATTTTTTACATTAGTAACAAAACAGTATTAATCTTACTATCCAATACTTGTTAGTATAACTTCGTCAATTACTTTTTTCTACCGTAAGTTTGAACAATTTATTTACTTCACATTGTTCTCTTTTTTTCTCCTTTCCTCTTCTCTCTCTCTCTCTCTCTTTCTTCACTTTTAGTCAGTTCGACTTTGAAGTTTTGTGCGTTTATACGTAAAAACGCGTTGTCGCAATCGCGCGGATTTCGCTCGGCGATTCAGATTTCGGCGGGTTCTTTAGTTGTAAACGCGTGAATATAAATGCATTATGTTGAGTTTCGTCTCACTTCCGTCGCCTGTCGCTTCCTATCGTGCGGCCAGTTCAATTCTAGATCTACAAGCGTAGAATTTGTCACTAGAGCTTCGACTACACATTTACATCACAGCGAGCTATTAACGCTGAGCAGCTGCGAGAGCCGAGTTGCAACGACTTTTGCGAGCAATCGCCGAAGCTTTAATTATATTCCCTTGGGCGCGATATTAGCGCAAATGGGAACAGTTAGTGTGGAGATTTAGCGCGATTTGTCTTAATGGCGATTTATCTCGCGGGAGAGCATTACAACCGAGAAGACTCGTCCAGCTGCACTAGGCGACTAATGGCGGAAGACTTCGGCACACGCTATATAGTATAATAGACCTTACAATAAGTTACATTCAACGGTCTACGCCGTCGATATTCTTCTCTTTTTCTCGCGCGCGGTTAAAATTAGAGGTAGTACATATTATATATATCGAAAAGTAGTTCTCGTCATCAGCCACTTGGAGTCATCGGGGGATTGTCTTGACACATAAACGACAGGCATAATCGATGAGCAATCGTAATTACTTCTATCATAGATAAAATCTTAGGTAAGTCTTTAAAACAACACTTGGATAATTAACGTGAAGTCGAGTGAAAGAGACTAGAAACTCGCTTTATCACTTTAACTCGTTAAAGTCCGTATGTCAAAAATACGAGTGTATTATGTATATTTACGAATAGTTTTTTTATTCAACAAAAAAGAGTTTATGTTTGGATATACGGGTTTAATTTCAACGTGTGTCACGACGCGGAAGCGGCGGCGCATCAAAATCGACGAGACAAAACTCTCATATTTTAAAATACGTTTATTAATTTTAACGGAATTATTTTAACATGCGCATAAGTGAGACGTTCGAAAAATCGCTCAATCGCGTTCGCCGAAGTTCCTTTTTTCGTCGCATCACCCTGTACATCTACACTACTGCAATATCCCTATGAACCTATTAATCTTCGTTTATTTAACTTGTATATTTGTTTAAATTGTTTTGTCTTTTTTCCTTTTTTTTTCTTCTGTCCACCGTAACTCTACTACTCGTTTAATCGGAAACGATTCGATTCGCGAAAGTCGACTTAATCGTATAATATACTGTCGTAAAAAGGAGATTTCAACGATTTCGTACAGGCGAGAAGTCTCATATCTAATATGTTTTAGTATTATTATTGTGTTATTATTAATAGAGTGATAGTACTATTATTATTTATCATTGTTATTACTCGTTATCACTAACATTATCTTTATTATTATTATTATTATTATTATTATTATTATTATTATTATTATTTCTTGTTTATATTACAAGAGTACACTTTACGTAACAGCCCCGCGCGTTTTAAGTTGTCGATTTTTAAAGGCGCAAATCACGATATAATGCCGCTTATCTGATTCCCTTCTTTTTGCTATCTCTGTTTTTTTTTGTTTTTTTTTACATATATTTTATTATTCGCTCGTTTGCTTAAAGTATTTAAGTTTGTACGAGAATTTCATTGTCCACCGCCGCTCTCATCTAAGTTCCACTAATTAATACGACAGAAAGATCTATGTAATCCAGAGAGATTTTAGCGAGATCAGCCATGTATAAATTCATATCACATCACACACACACACATGCAAAATTTTATATTACTCAAAAGATAATTCCGTATCAATCTTTGTCAAAAGTTTTTTACAGACATTTCTCTGAAAAACATGTGTAGGGGGAAAATGTTATTTTTTTTTTATTATTAACTAAAAATAAAACTTTATTCTTTGCTTTGAAAATCTGCCAAGACTAAAACCGAACGATTCGTGCTGGCTTTAATTTTAATGCACGGCATGTTTACATACATTATGTCCCCCTTTCTAAGAGTCTATCCGAACTTATGACTATTCATCACGATTATTCTCGACTGCGAGAGCGGCGGATCACGCCATATCCGAGTACGTTTGCTGCATTATCTTCATAGGACTGTCCAATATCGAGTTCAAGGAGGTGGAAACATTTTGCGTGAAGTGTATGTCACGTTCCGCTTGTTATTAATTTAAAAAATTTTACTCTTATAAGAATTCTCTGATGTTCGAAAATTCTTCGAGCTGAATTCTCAAAATTCTTCGATGGCAATTTTTAATTCTCTTTTCGATTTTTTTGTCATAGAAATCGTGAGAAAGAAGCCTTTTAAAAATTATATAATTCACGTTTCCGTAATATCATACGCGTTCGAGTTTTGTTATACCGTAAAATAGGCGAATTTGCGCCATGACGAGAAAAAGATTTCAAAACCATTCAACGTGATGGACATTGCTGCTGATTAATCAGCTATTGTTTTCTGAAACCTTTTCCTCTTTATTTGCGAAATTGCAATACGTACAATACCAAAAAATCCTGCGATTGTTTTGTTTATTTATACATATATATATTTTGTGTATCTTATAAAGATACTCTAGCTACTTCCGCGCAAAGGGAAAAACGTTTTGTTGTTCTTGCCGTCGCTCGCGATGCGCTTATTTAATTTATAGGAAAATAAACCAGCAGTCGTTAGCGACGAATTACAGTGAGCAATTTTCTGTCTCCGACGTGAATTTCATTACGATATGTGTGATAATACACATTTACAATTAATTATAATTATAGAACAAGTATAGAGTCTCTTATATCAGTATCGCGTACTGTCTCGCGCGTAAGTATTTATTTATTAATTTTTGTATCTATCTAATTGTTAAACACACCCTTCAATTACGTTAAGATCACGCGGTTGCTTCGCTAACACAATTTTTTTGATACCCGTAATGTTTCTAGGACTCGTAATCCATGTATAATATCGCTGCTTCTATATTAATTAATTTTATATCTGCGATATAATTAATTTCGCTATCGATTTGATACGCGCTTATAACAATTTGCGGTTAGATCCGAGCGAACAAGCGAGGACTTTTCTTAAAACAGAAAAAACATATCTACTTTCAACGCAACAGCGATAAAATAATTTTTCATCAAGATTTGAACATAATGTGGCTATACTTCGAATACGAAACGTGTCTTACTGACAATAAATATCAACAAATTGTTTATATCAGTAAGAAACAGTCTTGTTTTGTGATTTTGTGAGAACGTCAATAGTGATCTCTCGTCGTTTCAAATAAAAATTTGCAATTAGACAAAATGAGAATGTGAAGTTTAGCCACATTTGTCTCTGTATATAAAAATCGAATGACGAATGATTTCTACTGTGTGCTCGATAATCGTAATAAATCGACGTTGCTAGTCACCTTTCCACCAACTTGAACTACAGCAAACGCACGTAAAAAGGAACGATGGAACCGGATGTCTTCTTACGACGATAAAAGTCGCCGGAACATACGGCGATTTTTATCGTACAAAGAGCGGACTGTGCCGGCACTAAAATGTCGATGTTTCGAACTATACGTCTTTTTTTTTTTTTTTTTTAGCAAATTTCTGGTTGATTTCGTGTTAACTAGTGACACAATTATTAATCGCGTTTTTTTTTCTCTCGTCTATATAATAATATATACTCTACTCTCCTTATACAATTGTAATATAACTCGACGTTTTTTATTCTGCGTATTGTTTTTTTTTCTTTTTTAATCGTTTTTCTTCTTCGCACATTAAAGATCAAAACACCGTTCTTTTACGATTTTACGTCTATGCGTAATCCTGCCCACGCAATATGATCAACAACAAGTTAACGATACTTTAATAATTTTTTAATAGTATTTGTTAAGAGATAACGCGCGATGTGATTGGTTGTCGCGTATTCGCTGCCGCAAAAAATGTTCAATACGATTTGAGTTCATCTCTCCGACATCTCGTCGACCGTGTCCGTCTACGAGTCTGTACGTGAGCAAGAGTAACACTTCTATTCTTTATCGGTCGCCATCCCACATCGCTTTCTTCTTGCCTAGCATGACTAGTCGCGACTCCGTCGCATCCACAATTTTTTTTGTGCCACAACTCTCGAGCATTTCGTGAATTGAAACGAAGAACACACATAATGTACATTAATGTTTTTAAATACGCTTAAAACTCATTTCTACTTTGTTGTTTCTTGTAGAAAAACTGTTTGTCGCTATAAAAGAATAACAGATAAAAGAATCTTCTCGGAAAATGAATCTTCTCACACCATTGCAAACAAAAGTTAGTTTATCGACCAATACATAGCTTGTTCTGTGCGCATTGTCTCCTTTGTGCTCACTTCTCCCGCATTCTTTTTCACAGTGTCCTTCGGATCTTCATCGCGACTTATTCGAAAGAGTATTTATGTTACATAACCGTCACGTAAATTGTAGAGTACAAATCCCCCGTTTTATTAAATCACCTCGTCGATTTTTTTACATACTAATGATACGGATAAAAAAATTCTTGGTTATTTAAATAATTACCTTGGCAGTTCGTCGTGTGTTCTGAGAATGAAACGTGTGCGTTTTATCCATAAAAATCCAACCCTGTGTTCTTCTCTCTTTCTTTGCTGTTGTTTTTCTATCTCTTTCGATTACTGTTTCATTTCTCTCGTTTTGTTTTTGAGCGCTTCTTTCGGTATCTCATAGAAAACCAATATCGATTGGCATATAGCAATCTCCGAATTGTTTTTAACACTACTCGTTTGTGGTTTTCTATTTTCCCGTAAATATTAATCAAGTATTTAAAACGTTTTTTTTTTTTTTTTTTTTTGATTTTATATATATCCACACTTCCGAGCGCGTATTATTTCTCATTTGAGTTTTCGGGTTTTACATTGTTTTGTATAAATTTACGTTGCTTTATATATATTTTATATGTGTATATACATACATATATATATATATATATACATACATATATACATATACATACATATATATAGGTATACATCTTAATGCAAATTCGTAAAAATATTGCAAGACTTATTTGGACTGCCAGTCATCACATAATAGTCTTTTACTCCTAACAATAATATTCCTGCATATATATATATATACATATACATATACATATATATATATATATATTCGGAGGTTTCTATATGAGATTAATTTTGGATATTTTTAAAATTCACTGCGCAAAATTACGCTTCTGTGTGTGTGTATGTATCATTGCTCGCATAATGTGCATGTGTGTACGCGTGCGCGCGTGTGTGTGTGTGTGTGTGTGTACGTATGTGTGCGTCACATCCCTAAGCAGTCGCAGAGGACAGAGTCGAAATACGCTTTTCTCAATTCGATCTGCATTACTCGTGTGTGAAAACTGAACTTTCTTACAAGACCATTCACTAATTCGTTCGCGAGAATGTCAGCAGTCATTTTCATTTATATAAAGTGGTGTTTCGTCATGTCGACTGCTTTTAGGGATGCGTGTAACAAAGTTACAACAAAAACCAAGTGTATAATATATGTATACATATATATGTATATATATATATATATATATACACGTGTTTCTCGTTCTTCGCTAATTCGCGCGATTTTCCGCGCCGTCTAAAAACTGTGTATGTGTTTTTCGCTAAGGCTTTTCTCCTCACGCAGAATAATAATTTTACGATAAAATTTACCGTAACTATTACGTAATTAATATTAGTACTATTATCGTTTATCTCATTATCGATAGCGTTATTATTTTTATCCCTTTTTTTTATTGGTATTGTTATGTATATATTATAAAGAAAAACAAAGTTACTCCCCGTATTGCTTTCTTCCTAACGCGCAGATCACCAAAACGAAGCGGCATGCGAACCCGAAGACGTGCAACCTCGAGCCCGGTCCGGCGGAGTCCGGCTAACGATAAGGACGTCGACGGCGACCGGCGCGCAATCCACGTCGGTCCCGGCACTACCGCCGGCAGACTGGCTTTTCTGAATCACGTGACGATAATATGCGGCGCCGACATCAGGACGGTGATGGTAGCGATGATGGTGAACAGAGTAAAAATGATTAGGCACATTCTATCGATCACCATCGCCGCGAACTTCCAGTCGTTCGAGATCTTCGTGTTCTCATCTCCGCTCTTCAGTTGATCCGTTATTATCTGAAAACGGAGATCGTTGCTTCGTAATGACTGTACCGATTTCGGTTTCGTTCGGATAGCTTGCTTTCGTGTTAAAAGCAATTTTTGGCACAAGAGCGAGCTATTCGAACATAGTTTTCAGTCTTAATCTTGGAAAGACCATATGTGTCGCTGAATATCATTGGATCACGATGCGTGTTACCTTAATCTCTTTCAATATTAGCACGAGCTCATAACGCGCGTCCCAGAAGCTCGTGTTCTGGACTATCTCGACCGGCTGCGTTGACGCGTTCGGTGGAATTGGATGATGATGTGGCGTTTGCGAGATTCCATGGGCGGGAGGAGGATACGGCGAGTGCGGCAACGGCGTCGCGTGCTGATGGTGCGGAGTCGTGGGCGCGCGGCTATGATGGTGATGGGGCGTCGTGTGTATGTGACTGCAGCTGTGGCCCATCGGATGAGCTTGATGCGGTCCGGGTGTGCTGTACACGTTGTTCAGCAGATTGTTGTGAGACGGCAACGCGTTGTCGTCCAGATCCAGAACGTTCGCCAGTAACGACCTGCTACTCCTCTGGTGGAGTTCTAGGTCACCATATGACTTGCTCGCACCTAGAACACGTGTTCCAAAACACAAACATTTTAAATAAAATATAATTTATAATACATATGTAAAACAAAAATGAATTTAACAATTTAAATGCTTGTGACAATTTACAAATAAGTATTAGGGTCGATACGAGCCTACATGCTGGATGTCTATGCAAATATAAATATATTTTTTAACTTTTCCTAAACGTGTAAATTAATACACATAGAAATTCGAAGTAAATTTAAGTAATGGCAGAGGTGTCTTTTTTGCAATGGATTTTTTAGTTTTCATTAGGGGGGGGAGTAAATTGAGTATTTCGCATATTCGTGATGCAAATCAAGCATCCTGTGTGAATTTTTTGAATTAAATTTAAATCGATTTTCTATGTGTATTAATTTATACGTTTAGGAAAAGTTGAAAAATATATTCCAAAAAAACATATTTGCATACAAAGACATCCAGCGTAGAGTCGTATCGATCGATAATATTTATTTATAAAAATCAATTCAATTGTCAAACTTAGTTAATTTTGTTGCTTCGAAGAACATATATATATTGTCGAAAAATGGAGACACTCAGATAGGCGCTCACGTATATACGAAAAGAGTAGGTGTATGTATACGCCCATACGTATATCACATTTTATATTACAAGTTTATAGAATAGAAAACTCAGGACCGATACAGTGGTCTTGCGGCTTGAGTGCGAGGGCTGCGAATGAAAGGTCCCGAGTTCTCGAATCCACACCGTCGAAGTTTTCTGGGCGGGTCTCTTTTAAAGTCGAGTTTATCGACTGAAAAGCGAACTGAATCGCATCTCCAATCAGCGAGTTAACTTATTAGTATTATTAATAATTTGTTAGACATTTGTTACAACACTATTTTTTCTCTTTTATAGAAAACTTAACAGAGCGCATCGTAAACACTTTATATATCACCGTCGAGTTGTCAGCGACACGTTCCACAGCAATCACTTTTGTCACAAGCGCGCCAAAATGAAAAAGTTAGTGTGTCTTTTAAATTTGTTTTATTTCTTTCTCTTATATAAAATTTTCTTACCTGTGACTGGAGATGGTCTCTGAGACTTTTGTATTTCCTTGTCCTCTTCTTGTCCTGGCCTTGACATTCGGAGTATTTTGGGCAACCAAGTCAGGAAAACTACCTTGACCTACGGTTCAATTGTCAATATAGTCGTTGTGTTGATCAATTTAGCGTAGTAAGCGTATGTGCATACATTTCGCAAAATCGATCGCGCAAAATATTATAAATCTTTGAAATTTACATCCTAATTAACGTGATGTCCGTCTGGCAAAAACTTCAATTTTCGCGGCATGATTTATTATCGCGGTACGCATTGGCCCTTAATTATTCATTCACAAAATTCTGGATTTATCCATGATGAAAAGAGAATGGCGCACGTTGAATTTAATTAAAAGCATAATTATCTGCCGATACATGCGGAAGTCATATACCAGCCAACGGATTGATTCGAGCTTTGACACTTGATTTTCGTCGTAGCCTTTTGTGCGAACAAGAACAAATTAACAAATTACTCTTCTCTCTCTAAAATATTTCAAGATTAAAAAATTAAAAATGCTATTCTAATCGATTCATTTAAGTAAACTTAATAAATGCAATTGCTTCAATTAGAAGACATTACCCATTGAGACATTTCGTGAGTGTCAGAATTTCGATGATGATAATTCAAGATGAGAATTGTACTGACTACGCTGCTGGCTACCATAAACATGATGCAGTTAAAGTATGTCCCTGAAAACAAATTAAAGAATAAGACTTACAAATGCACTGGATTAACAACTAACAATAAGTAAGAAACAAAGTGACATGGTTTAAGAGGATACTGAAGCGACAGTCAAACTCCGATTTGACAGCTGCTCAGCCGCTACGCTGTCAGGGGGTGTAGGTAGCACCCTCTAGTCAAACTAAGACAAGAATAGATGACATAATAGAGACAAGGTTAGGCGTATGTCTTTCCGGCGATTCTGCTAAAACTGCATTAATTTTATTTCCGTACTCCTGTTTTTTACAGGCTTCAAAGTTTTTTTCTGAAACGTTCAAAATATTCGTCTATGTCTGTAGAATGGAAAATTTTTAACTTGTTTGAATTCATTCTGTCAATTTTATATATACGAAGTGTCAATTTTATATACAAAAATGGAGTCCACTTAGTAACAGTTGATAAACTTTTTTTTATTTTTTTTTGAGTTTTCTATTTTTTAGCATATTTTTTTTATTCCGATCAATGAATGCAAAATAAGAATAGAAATAAGAAATGTGGATAAAACAGGACGGTTCAGCATCCTCTTAATGCTTAACTTCACGAAGTTTACATACTCGTAAACTAAATCTGTATATTTCTTTTAATAAGAGATATTATATGTGTGTATATCTAGTAGAGAATATAATAAATTGTGTTCCAATATGTGCGTGTATTGTTTAAGTTTTGAATTAATGAATTCGAGTTTTCTTGCTACAGATCAATTCAACAAAAAACATTGTCCTGAAATAATACAGGTAAACATTCCCTTCGTTTCTTCCCTCCCTTTTCCCACACAAACGGTTCGCAATATGGATGATCAATTATCTGTCGATGCTTTCTCATATTGAAAAATTAATCATATTGAAAATCACTTAAATCGCGCTCACCTAAAAGCGGCACAGCATCGGACGTCGCTGGCATTGTCTCGGCGACCATATTCAGGAACACAGTGAGGGACAGGAGAATGGTTACACCTGTAAAAGAGGTTTATTGGCATTGATTAAATATCGTTAAAGTCGAGTGGGGTCAAGAAGAGGTCAATCTTTTGCCCTTGAACACTCCGAGAGTTCGATCCTTAGTGCGTAAAAACTTTGCATCCTCGAAAATCCTTCAGTTCTCATCCTGAGAAACAATGTGATGTTTCTTGTTATCGCTCAAAAGTACCGGACTTATTACAAAAATTATTTGTCCTTTTTATAATTAAAAGATACTTTTTGACGCAAAAATCAAAATGTGTTTAAAACAAGTAAGATTAATATAAGTTTTTTTTTCCCCCCATATAACGATTAAAATCTTAAACAATGAAGAAAAAATTTGTTCCTAGAAACTAATTATCCATCGCTTCTTGTGTTTTAAGCTTATTTGCAAACCGTGGTATCGCGTTAAGAGGTACTTCGAAATTATTTAGACTTTCAAAACGCCACTGTATCCGTGGCAGGAGCCTCATCTGAATATCAAACCTGGCTCGAGCTTCGAGACTCACGATAACGCGTTGAGAAGTGTTCTAAAGTTCCCTGAAAAACGCGAAGATCAATCACAATCGAATCGTGTTGTTTCTTTTTTTTCTCAAGTATTCCGCTTGTAAAATAAAATATTTTTTATTTCTTTCATCATGTCGAAGAACACTTTTATCGATATCGTTGAAAATACTAAGTTTTCTGGGTTTATGAAAATACCGGTTTCTACGAAATACATCAAAGTGGTTCAGTTTTACATTAGAAAAAAACTGTCCAATTAAATTGTAATGTTTATTCGAGTTTTTTTTAAATAAAATAACGACAGAGTGTGCAAAATAAATGAGATAAATGGAAATATAAAAAGTTGCTTTGTGTAGATTATTCTTTTTTTCCTAATAAAAGCCACTCCTGTTAAGACGATCGTTCTAAAGAAACATATCTTTGTGAAAAGACATTATTATCGCGTCTCGATCTATGAATAGCTATGAGCTGCGAGGGAACTTGCGACGGAGACGATCCCAATTGCTCGACATTGTCATTCCATTGTCGTCGTATCTCCGCCTCGGCGACGCCGATTGTCACAATCGCTTCCGAATTCAGTGCGGATTCAGTAACGCGCTTGTACGCTTGAAGAAACTTGACGATCGAAATAGAAGGCTCGGCGAAGTTTGCGCGGCGGAAACGCAGTTTCAATCGAAATCGGGGCGAAATCTAATCGTGTAAATGCCCTTTGCGAACTCGCGTGCCGGACTCTAATCACAGAAACGGCGTTTACACAGTACTACGGATGAGAAGCGGGCAAGGATTTGGAATTATACGCCGAGCGCGATTTGTGAGCTTTAGGAAGCAGGATTTCCTCTTCAATGTGTGCAACCTTGTTAAATTTCAAAACAACACCACGCTGATAAGAAAGTTTCAGCCAAAATATTATTAGTTGGCCATTGTTCGATTATTTGTCATTTCCGTGAATTAGGAATAAAACACTTTATTTCAATCTTTCTATATCTTACTGTAGTAAGAAAATCTTAAAGTGGGTCTGTTTTTTCGACAAAACTGGATTTTTTGTGTACACTAATCTTTTTTTGGCTATATGGATTGATAAATCCTTTTCTACAATTAAAGCACATACAATAAGGAATCCGGAAAGTCCAAATGTATATAACAAACTTTAAAATAATGTTCTAAAACTATTATTATTTTTTTTATTTTGTTATATAAATTTGGACTTCCCGGATCCCTTGTTGTATGTATTTTAATTGTAGAAAAGATTTATCAATCCATACAGCCAAAAAAAGATTAGTGTGCACAAAAAATCCAGTTTTGTCGAAAAAACAGACCCAGTTTAAGATTTCCTTACTACAGTAAGATATAGAAAGATTGAAATAAAGTGTTTTATTCCTAATTCACGGAAATGACAAATAATCGAACGACAAAAAATAATATTTTGACTGAAACTTTCTTATCAGTGTGATGTTGTTTTGAAATTTAACAAGGTTGCATGTAATTAAAATTAATTGTAATAAAATATATATTGTAATAAATAATATATATTTAACAAAGAAAATCTAGTTAAAACTTTTTAAAGAGAGAGAAAAAAAGTTAAAGAAAAAAATATATAATAATTCAATTAATGGCCTATTAAACTAACAAATTCGCAATAAACTTGATCTAATGTGGGAATGACTGTTCAGTTATACATATTTGGTGCACATGCAATTTGTACTTTCGCGATTTTCAACTTTTCTTCACAGAATTGCGCAGCAACTTGAAATCGCATTTGAGGTTCAGACTCAACGAACCGAGGTCTCATACAGTGCAATACTTTTATCGATGCTAATTTTCACGTCGAAACTCGATAAAGTCTTCCGCGAAGACCCCGATTGCAGAAGAAATTTGCGACGACGCGACCTACGCGAAGCGAAATAGTTTCTTGCCCGGATATGCAGGAGAGTCCGCCGGCCGGAAGTAGGTCGACCTAATCGTGCAAACGTCTGATGCTTTTAGCAAACAGGGGCGCGCCTAATCGCGGGAGCGTTCACGAGCCGTCGGGGGCAATCGGAGCTTTGCATCGTAGTTAAAACTTGCCGAGAGACAGTTTCTCGCCAGAATCGGGCGGCAGGGTGAATCCAAGGACGGCCATGCTGGCAATCAGGACGCACGGCACGATCAAGTTGAAGAAATAGTAAAGTGTGCGTCTCCGGATGATGACGACAAAGGTGATGTCAATGTATGGTTCTGGGCAGCAATTGTAGTAAATTACATTCCTCTTACCAGGCACCCCTGTGATGATAAAAAAAAATCAGATTATTAACAATAATACTATATTAGTCATACTATGATGTTAAAACGTTTGATAGAACGTTTGACATAAAATATTTTCAGTCTATGAACGCTCAAATATGACGCCGCGCACTTAGACGGATAATCGATGCATTTTGCTAATAAAAACAAGTGCGCACTCGAGCGCAACAAAAGATTGCCGGAAGCGAAAAATTCCTTTACTCTCTTTCCTGAATTATCCCTTGCAACGGGACAAAGAAAACCGAACGATTCTATCTTATATGTTATTCCTCCGAGTATCCACAAACTGGTGCACTCGGTTGCAGCTGCAGTTACTTAAGATACATTTCTACCGCGAGTCTCATAACCGCGGCACATACATTACACGTGCACATCGACCTACGTTATTCCCACGCGTAATGCATCGCACAATTTTTCGAGAAATACGCGAGATATGCGGATGTTTCTGTTCTCGCTTGTTATTGGAGTAACAATAAAAACGCTACGTGTATTTCTTGTGAGTTCACTTATAGCAGTGAATACACCAACGGCGAGAGAGAAAGAATTACACGTAATAGAACAATATATCATTATTACGATGTTTTTTTCGTGATATATACAGACCGGATATTTCCGTACTCTGTTGCACCGCAATTCCACTATCGGATATTATATGTGTTTATTTTCAAAACATTACATTATTGAACGATAAAGACGTTCGCGATAAATATATACCAAAATAAATATTACACAATGTCAGTAATTATTTTGTAGAATATAATTTATACGTATATATATATATGTATAAATTATATTTATTTATATATTATTGTATTTATCTGTATGTATACATCTCGTGTTTTATTTTGCAATCTTGTAGATCTGAGTAAATTTCGCGTAAACAGAGATTCGCTATTCGCGCATCGCATATATCTACATACATGCATACAACATGCAAAACAAATCCTTATTCTGAAGAATGCGAGATGGATGTTCAATGTAACGCGCGCGCGAGATCGCTTCCAATCGTTCAGCAGATTTCCGCGCGATTATTCAGTGACTGTGATGGACTATCATTCGCTTTTCGAATCAAGTGAGACGCTTTGCTGCAATCTCGCTCGCGACACTTTACCGATCATCCGACGTGTTCGCTGTAGAAAACACTAAACTTTGGACGTGCGCTTGCGACGTCTCGCGTGACCCAGATGCAGGCGATTTTGACGAGGACAAAGTGAAAGATCAATACCGTTTCCGATTTGCGAAACGATTGATCATCCATCCGTAGCCCGTGCAAGACTTTAGAATTGCTAATCGGCCGGGGAATCACTTTCGGCACGGAGAGCTTTATCCGAGCATGGCAGCAGTCCCCGATAAGGACTGTAAAAACTCACCCAATAGATCCCACTCGCCGTTAGTGATGAAACTGCTGATGTCACCCCCGGACTCGTCCTGCAGCTGCAGATCCAACTGTCGACAATTTATGACACTCGATTAGAGGTAAGTTATTGCGACCGCGCCGCGTGCAAGACGACTGTTTTGGGAGCGACGGGAGAAAATCTGTTCTACCGGGTGTGGCAAAGATACAGGTCGTGTCGTCTTGCTCGAAGAAACGCTTGCGAAATATATATATATTCCGGAATATATATATATATTCCGCAAGCGTTTCTTATATATATAAGCATTTCTTATATATAATATATATATAAAGCGCACGTCACCTTGCGACGCTTCTGTATGTGACACATGAATTAATTTGTACAATTTAGAACATCTCTCTTTCTTAAATTTTGTTTTTCCTTTGTGCTGTCTCTGTTAGTTTATCGACTTCATATAGCGCTGTTGGATGCTTCTCATGCGAATTCATGCATATTTACACAGGCCAATATGAGGCTCTCTTTCACTCGCAAATCTGCCGCAATTTCTGCGCGTTTGAATATCGATGCAAAATTTTTTCGCGCCAATTTCAACGTTCAAACCCACGACGAATTAATATCTGCGAGCGAATTGTTAAGTGAAAATGGCCGATCAAACCAAAAAGTCTGTTTTGCATCTCGTTTGTATTCAACGGATCGAACCGGACTCGGAGAAAATCGTGGCGCATTCCCTTTGTCGTACTCGCGCCTTGCGTCCCGCGTTTCCATTTCGTTCTCTGCTTATTGTCCTCCTTAATGAACCCTCGAGCGTTCTCGAATTGCCTGGCACTGTGTAATTCGCATCCTCAATTTTAATTATTCCGAAGTTGCACGCTCCACAATTGAAGCCTCGACGGGTACATTGCTCGCACGGCGGAAATGCACGTTTGGGCACTAAATAGATCTGCGCAAATTGCAGCCGATGCGTTATATGACATTGAGATGTAAAATTTTTACCGTTGCGCTGCGAAAATGATTGTTTCAGTAATTAGGCAATATCGTGTCGCACAAATGTTTCAAAATCATTAATTGACGATCACAGAATAGTTTATTGATTATTTATATACAATGTGTGATATAAATATTATTGAAATAATCATCAATAATGATGAATTAAATATTAAAACGGAAAGTTATATTCATATATTGTGTATATTATATTGATCACATTATTTTACATATTTATTTTCCTGCATAAAATCGCGACAGACTTTTATTTTCCGAGCGAATAACCAATAAGTATCGTTCAGACAAACGGACGCAATCCCGAGAAAGCTACTTTTCAACGGAGCTGACGAAAAAGCGGCGCTGTTGTTACGCGACCGGAAGAGTTTACTCAAAGTTCGCTCTCTTTTTTCGGAAGCTCACGAAACGAACGAATCTCACATCTCGTCAAACAGTGAAGATTCTCTCCTCTATCTCTTTTTTTCTTTTTCCAGATACTCTCTCCTCTATCCGTTCTCAGGTTCTAATCAAACTCCTCGACACCGCGCCGGTTTAAATTATTTCCGCATCTCGAGACGTACCGACGTGCTTTCGACAGATTGGAAAATTTGTAAGTTCGACGTCTGTGCCAGGCGTAAAAGCGAACATATCGAGACCGATCGGGAAAATGACAATTGGTTGACCCAATTCCGGTAATGCCTATCCCCTGTGCTCACCTGAAAACCGTCGTATGTCCAGGAGCCGAATTTCATCTCGCAACGCTGATCGTCAAAGGGAAACCAGGTAATGTCTATCTTGCAAGTGCTCTTGAATATACCGGGCGGCACGTACAAGCAAGTCCCATTGTTCTTTACGACGACGTTCGTCGGATAAGTGCCGTCGAAGCCCTCGTCGGCGCTGTAACGAACGAACAATCATTCGGGTTAACCTTTTGACGGCGTAATACTGCAAGCTGATTGCGTCCTATAACCTGATGTATTCGACACGTTGTAAAACCTGAATCTAAAAAATTGCCGCATAAAACTTTAAACGTTTCTTTTTTATATATGTGAATATCATCTTTTTATATCTTCTTCGCATTTTTCTTAAAAATATGAATAAAATATGAGGTTTTTCTCTCGAATAAAAATCTTTCTCGTCACTCATGTAATTTTATCCGCAATTTATTTGATTAGTGAAATTAAATTCGCATGCAATTTATATGTTTGTTTGTTCATTTGGTTCTCTTATAACGGACAGTTTCCGTGATTGAAATGTTTCGGGAGACACGTGTGGGACTTCCATCTTTCTTTACTCAGGAGACTGAACAATATTACACAACACGTGGGCACAGAACCTAGTACCAGCTCGCTGATATCCCCAAAGTAAACCCGTCGGTTTATCCCTTCCCTGCAATAATTTAGAGATAATTCGGTTGTCCCCAATGCCTGCTTTCCGAGAAGATGAGCGACTGCCTACTGTTTTATAATCACTATATGACGCAGTTAATAAAATAGTTTGTTAATTCACCCCATTTTCACATAAAACAGAACAATGCCGTACCTAACAAACAGCGATATAATTCTAATTTATAAAACGAATGTCAGTACTGTTGCACGCAAAATATAGAAGAGGTTTAGATTGGTTGTCAAATATAACAACAAATAGAAAGATACAAATGTAAATGTTACTAACTTCTATCTATGAATAATAAAAAAGTTCTTTTCATAAAAGTCTTCTTTTTTCAAAACGCTTACCGACTGCATTACCCATCCTTACTTTTCTTGTGCTATCTTAAGTTTATGTCGCAACTTACAGCAACGCAGGAATTAACTCCCAGGTGCCGAAGCGTTAAAGTAGACTCGAATAGACTAGGAGAAGCTAATTATGGATGAGTGTCTACCTCAGGCCTTTGACGTCCTGTATTTTCTATATTCCCTCGATTCCGTTCCATTTGCGTTATAACAAGCAGAACAAACGCTTCAACTTTTCACATATATCTTGACGCCAATTGACGCGACACTTATTTTTGTAACTTCTCCCCAGACTCGTTTGAGGGAAGACGTTCAACACTCTGTTCAACGCAGCTCTAACATGACGGATATTTAAACAAGGAATGTAGAAAGATAAATACAATTTGCACGTAAGTTAAGAGAAATTGAGTTTTTTTTCATAAAACTACTAGAAACACATAGCTTTACTCAATTTTAATATTTAGAATGTATTTTCGTGACGAATTGACAGATTCTTTTTTCAAATTAGTTATCTAAGCACATCTTTTCAATGATTTTCTGTTTTTTGAAAGTTTTCTCTTGGCCACCGCGAGATCTGAAAAAAGCGATTACACAATAACAAGACACATACATTCTGATCTTCGAGATAAAATAGCTTACTTAAATTCTTTTTTATCGTATATCGCTTCACCCACGCCTTGATTACTCGTCCGACTTAGAGTTAGTTGGAAGTTTTAAATTCCTTAATGACTTTCCATGATAGCTTTCCGCTTAATAATGCAAGTAAGAAATTTACCACATAAAAAGTTGCACGTGGAACAGCTGTCTATTCAAGCGTATTTAAGTCAATCTTAAAATAGTAAAAGAAATCTTAAGACCGTGTTTAGCGTACATCAGCTCCTAATTAAAGCTTTATTGAATATATATTCTTGTACTGGAAAGTTTTTCAATGTGGTAATAACGTTTAAACAATTATATAATATAATCATATAATAATTATAAAATTGGACGAATATCTAATGTACAATTACTTCATACTACAGATTGTGGTTTGGTCCACACCAAAAAGAATTAGATCAAGTACAATTCAGTCTTTTATTTTCAGTGGTACAACAATTTCTACTGAGCTGTATATAGTAGATTTTCAACAGAACACGTTGTATATTTCGTTTCTTCATTTATTTAATCAAGCATACACAAGCTCACATTGACGAGAAAATGTTGATGGAAGAGGTCAACGCGCGCTCCAACCGCGTTACTACAAAATTCTGCAAAATAGTGTTCTACATCAAATGCGTGCCTTGTATGATAACAAGAACGGTGCAAGAAAAGCTCGCTTGCGGAATTCTTGTGACTATATATATCGAGTCTTTTAGCATTACACAGCGCGTATAGTTTGCACGTTGCGTCTTCCTTTTTACATTATCTCATATAAAATGCTTATGTAATATAAACTTCGTATTATATGTATTATATATTTTTATGTACACATATTAAAAACATATTTTTTATGAGATTTATATCAGTTTCAAATGTGTAAGTTATATATTATATTATTTTAACATTTATAAATATTGTAAAATGTAAAAATACTTAAATATATGTAGTTCCTCAATCGTAAGTAATAATTACAAATCAATATTTACAATATTTTATGTACATATATACATATACATATATGTATATATATATTGTAGGATCCTTTCGGATTCGGATTTATTTAGTTATATTAAAAAAATTATTTATTAAAATTTTCTCAGTTTAATTAATTAAATATAAAAACTTATTTGTGTTAGCGATACTCAGTCCGTTTCGGAGCGCGTAATCTGTTCGTCTTCCCTCATCGACGGACCTTTTGTTTTTTCTCAGCATTATGTCTTTAATCGTTAATCGTTGTTTCATTGTTCGAATTCGACGTCAACATACATTGAGTAGAAAAAAATCGAGAAACATATTTATCAATAACATATTTATCAATAAAACGGTCGCACAAATATACAATCTCGTATTGTGAAAATTCTCAACCGTTAAATATTCGAGAACGTAATTTGACAAAAATACACGCAAGATAATTTCGGTTCCTGCAATATTCTATATGAAATAAACGATGCGTGAGAATCAAAGCTACATTGTCGATGGCTTCTCCAGGCTCTTGTTTCAAAGAGTAAAAGTAATTACATGTGAATAGATTATACAACGAATTACTGTTTGAGTTGTTTTGCCAACCAAAAGAAGATCTGAAACGTTTCCGTTTTATTAAAAAAGACTACTGTCGCAACGACATGTACGCATAGAAAAAATCGCTGGTGATTTTCTCAGGCTCTCAATCCAATCCTATCGTTCAAAGATTAATGATTTTTCATAATGATATCATCTCTCGCCAAAGTTCGTTCCTCTGCATTTAGTTCACTGAATACTCTCACGTGCACCATATTACTTATCGTAAGAATGAACCCGTTATCGCGAATGCAACGTTTCGAGCACCGTTCCGGAATTCTTAATGAAACAGTCACGAGGTTCTTACAAATCGATTCACCCATATATACGTTACAATCATTCTTCATTCTTACTATTCTCTACTAATCGCTCCTCAGAGAGAGCGGCCGCATGAGAGGGAATCGTAATCGTGAATGAAAATTGCTCAGACGTTTAACACAACGGTTCAAATGTGCGATTACGAACGTCATATTCATATTGCAGATGTCGACTCGATGCACAAGTATTGCATTCTAGATTTGAGTCACAATCTAAATTCGTAGAAAACTCTCAGACTTTATAAATGATCGCGTAAAATCAATTTACGAACTATCAAAACTTTTCCATGTAGAAGTACTACATAGAAATTTTACATATAGAAGTGTCGCATCTAATGTTACGGGACGGATTTTATTTCTATATACAAAAGTTTATTTGTAAAACGTCACACTAGAAAGCTATACCGAGATCAAATCGCTCCACTCTGCACGCCTTATACCTCCTTCTTTGGATTTTTGATGAGGGCGACTTCACGAAGAAATATGATTTTGAATGGGATGCATCGGAGCGATTCCGCGAATATAAGACGGCTGAATAGTATATATAATACACTCCCGGTCGTATCCGAGCGACTAAGGATTGGTTGGAACAGGGCCAGTTGGCTGCAACCCAATCCGTTATTTCATTCTTTTCGAATCCATCCTCTGTACCACCTCGTGCTCACTATACCCCCAAAACTATCTCGCGCGGTACACCCCAGCGCCACACCCATCGTCATCCTTAACGAACTGTGTGTTTTGCCTTTCATTTCGTTTTTGTTGTCCGAATGAATCGCGCAAGTCAGCGTACGTAGGAAACGCGTACATCTTATTCAGATCCCATCGTCATAATCTTTTGTCCACGGATAAATATCCTACAATGTAAATATTCTTAAAGGGATCCTAAAAGTGGATCTGTTTTATCGACAAAACTGTGTTTTTTGTGCACACTAATCTTTTTTTTTAAGGGGGGAGGGGGGGTGAGAAAAAAGTAAAATTTGTAAAACATTTTTTAAATTTAAAATAATTTTGTTATATAAATTTGGACTTCCCGGATTTCTTATTGTATATACTTCAATTGTAAGAAAGGATTTATTAATGTGTGTAGGCAAAAAAGATTAGTGTGCATAAAACTCATTTTAGGATCTCCTTAATGCTTTTTTCTCTCTTTCTTGTCATATTTTAACATATAACAATAAAAAGATTTGCTATATAAACATCCTAAGACAATTCTCTGTCACTTTGTTCGAAAAATGATACGGGCATTTTATTTGGTTAAGCTCAATCAACTCAATTGAGCAATCGATACACATTGTCATGAAACTTTGAAAAAGACCCATCGTTATGTTTGCAAACAGTAGTGTCACGCAAATTACTGCTAACATAATTTTTTTTCCTGTTTTTCTGGCGTCATACCAGATTGCGTAGTGCGCAGTTTTACTACTTTGGTTTCCGCACAAAAGCGTCGTCCTCGGAAAGTGTTGAGAGACAGAAAAATTGGCCGCGCGTTCCTTTGAGCGCGTATCCGTTCGTTTAACTCGCATACGGTAGCAAATATGGCAAACAAGAGCGCAATAAATAGTATATAGGGTAAAAAACTAAGAGCAAGCATATTGATTCCGCAATGCAAGCGTTTCACTCACCTACATGCAATCAATCTTTCTGCATGGAACACTGCACGTTTATCGGTGTTGCAAAGCTTTGATTTTTCAACAGAATGTTACTACTTCTCTGTTGTGAATAAGTCCACAAAAAAACTAAAGACTGTAAAGAGATAACTAAACCATTAAAATTAAATTCTAGCTCTACTTCAGCAATCGTTAGTTACAGTTTCAATGTTTTATCATTATATGTTATATATACCTGTAATATATATATATAGCTTAAAAATTAGGCAGAGAACTTCAATAAATTATTATTTATGATCAATTTATGAGTCAAACATTTTTATTTAAAACGACGTTGCTACAATATTTTAGTTATTACTTTATATTTACCAATATATGTATAATACGTGTAATATGTGTGTGTAGATACTAATTATAAGGAATTACAATAGAGAAAATTTATGGTTTCTCAAACAAATGAAATACTACACGGCGAGTTGCGCGAGAGAATTCTGTTTTCTCGAGTTGGCGTTCAGCGAACGTTTCATTACGCTTTCGCCGTACTTCATTAATCCTCGTGTTTTCGCGAGTGGTTTGTTTATCCGCTATAACAATTAAATCAAAATTGCGGCAATTACACGATGGGGGCGCGCGCTCCGAAGTAAAATTGCCGTTTCGTCTGCCGGCGGCGGCGAAGTCGCCATTGTCGATCTGAGACTTACTCGCGAGACGTTATCTCTTTTCGCGATGTAATCCCGTTATCGCTCCAGCATTTGGCAAAGCCTTGCTGCTCCTCGAGACAGTTCGCGGAGATGTTTGCGAGATCATTTCGTATAACTGAGATTTCCGCAACGTTTCAACCGTGAATAATGACTTCAACGTATAAGCTGAATTATTCGCGCTCTGCTGAAGGTTCAGTATCCTCCGATATAAAATAAGAGTAGCGTAAGTAAAAGAGGCATGCGTTTGATGGCGCATAGTTTTGCATGATACAAGAGCCATTTAATCTAAAACGGGATCTAAGCGGATGCTTTCAGAACCGCGCTGTAAACTTTAAACACTCCCGCAAAGTTTAATTCTGGTCGCTACGAACTATGACACAAAATACGCAATGATCATTAATATAGTTACATCATCGTGAGAAGTTTCCAAGAAATACTAGAGAATGTTAAACTGCTGTATAAAACGACTATCTTCTAAGTACGAAGTCTCTATATAATCTAATACGGCACACACTTTTGTTAACAATCAAAATGCAACAACAAAAAGTGACAATACACGTACCAAACTGTCTGTTATTATTGTCAGATATAATCCGCAAAGAACTAAGACCGCAAAAGGTTAACCAAAGCCAAACCTGGTGGATAGGCAATCACATTTCTCAATAAATTGCCACAGAGTAGCTCTTGTCTATACTAGAAATAGTACTGACTGTACTATGGAAACAGTCTGTTTTCAATATCTTGTAATTGCCACAACTGCCAATTTCTGTCCCGTTATTGGAAACCAAATTGTCCACTGCGAATGATATTCTGTTTTTTATACGACTAATAACGACATTGATAGAAACGTCAATTTTTCACTCGTGCTTGATATTTTTATGCCAATATTTTTAATTATACGTTATATAAATATGTAGTACTACTACTAGTAACAGAGAAATGAACTCAAACGTGGCGTATGTAAAATGTAATTTTGAACGCATCGTATTCGACGACTAATCAATTTTGATGCTGGTTCCACATTGCAGTTACGTTCGCGACAAAAAGGTGCAATTAATGCACATATTGCGAGTAACGCGTATCGTCGGGAAACATGCAATTCTGAACGCATATCGTTCATTTAAGAAATTAAACACTCCTGCGTTTAATTGCTTACGTGAACCGCTAATAGTCTCTAATAATGAAGCACGAAGTACAAACGTTTAACCCACTTGCGAAAAAACATCGATTTTCACCAAGCTCTTTGTTACGACCCACTTTTCTCAGTGCGCAATACACGATGTTGCAGAACGACCAAAGCCAACGATGTATAAATCAGTTTGAGTACAGAGCTAAAAAAAATAAGATGACTTATATGTCACTCATATATACATAACTTTGAAGCGACCAATCTCCTTTGAAGGCCAATTTATTATTCAAATTATTAAAATGTATGAAATATTGATCGATTTCTTCAATAATGTTATACATAACCATCTATATGTTTTTACAATGTGTTTCACATCTTTTTTTTTAAATAGCAATTTATTATTTAAATTGTTAAAATGTATGAGATATTATTGAGCAATTTTTTCAGTAATGTTATATATAAGTACTTATATATTTTTACAGTGTGTTTCACTTTTTTTCAAATAGCATTTGGATTTTAATCAACTGCAAAACTTTTAGAAATTACTAACATTTGCGCAATAATCATAATAATAGGCAACCTCTGACCGCGAGCGATGTAAAGATCGTACCATGTACACACAACAAGATCTACCTTGCATCGACTCCGCTGTCATTCGCGCCCCATAATTTATCGCGCATCATATATCCATCTCGCTCGCAGAATGACTTTCAGCTGCTCGCTGATATCCACAATATCGCCGCTGTGCTGTTCGCTAAGTCCGAAAACCACTTAATCTTCGTCGGATGGAAACGTGAGGGGTGAATGGGTTTTGTGAGAAACAGAGAGTGCAAAGTGTAGCGGGAAAGAGGAAGAAGAGAGTAACAGTTGCGCTCTCGGAATTGCATACTGGCGAATCGAACTTTCCGGCACGAGCCGCGCCACCGATATATCATCCGCTATTCTGCTGAAGTCCGCGATCCGTTCCGATGCGTAATTACTGCCCAGTTAAGCGGCACAGCCGTACTGATTTAGATCCCAATAACTAACAAACGCATATATATATATATATATATAAGCTACGAACAGACGCGCATCAAGTTAGTTCTGCCCGTTCGACAATTTGAACGCGGAAGACGCGCGATTGCTGATGATAATCGAATTGAGAAAAGCTCGTCGGACGAGTGATCGATCGCTTTTGATAGGCAAAATAACTTGTTTTAACACCTTCGCCATCGATATACGCTGATGTATTGTAATGTACCATTACGGCGTGTAACTTCTTTTGATGCTTTCATAATACGCTTACATGCATCATAAATATCAAAGGAACTACTGCAGCAACATGATGAACTGGCGCACAAACAAGCAGAGAAGCGAAGGACGCCAACTATCCTGATGTGAAATAGGAAGTTAGTATGACGTTAACATACGTACATCATGAATGCGTTAATTCAACACATCGCGCATGCATGAATACAGATTTATAAATATCTCGTTGCTCAAATATATATCGTGTGAGCGTTACTTTAATTTAATTTTGTTGATACATTTCCCGATTTGTATATGTAAACATTTCATCTATTTTCGTTGCAATACGTTAAAGCGATATTCTACACACACCAAAGAAAATGAAATGCAATGAAAATCGATTATTAAAGATGTATAATATGGCGTAACCGTATTTAGCTTTATAAAGATTTAGCTAAAGATCACGTTGTATGTAACGTTACGGAAGACAGGAACAGCGTGGTTAGCAGCGCTAATTGTTCGAAATGCAACTATTACGTTTCAGCAAATTGATTTGGATTGCATAATCGGCTGTTGGCAGAGCAACCGTAACCAAGCCCTTGGCTTTATGCGGACAGATAACCACAGTTCGGCGGGTTCAGATGATTCAAATATCATAAAAGACGACATGGGTATGCTCGTCGGTTCAACCGCGGATCTTGGTAATTCTCTGTTGTGGACAATCGCATTCGCGAGAGTGATTTGCGCTATGGGCGCAACGGACTATTTGTCTCATCGACTACAAATAAAGAATTCATATAATAGCGAATAAAACAGAATTCTTTTACTCTCTCCTTGCCATTTTATTGTGTATTTTTTTTCTCTTGTTTGCTAAGTGGTAAAAACCGATATTTGTAATCCACTAAATTCTCGGAAAAGACTTGAACTAAGAAGACTTTCAACTTAATTAAGAAAGACTTCCAGATTGAATAATTGTGCGATATTCATTAAGGAACAGGATAAGGAAGAGTTAATCTTGGAGGGAAGTCATGGAGTGTCTGCATTAATGAAGTCTATTATTCCTCGGTCAGGAACTAACAAGTATCTACATCTCTCGTGCATAAATGTTTAAATGACAGACACATATACATAGCGTTCTTCACGTAATACTAAGATATATAATTAATATATATTTAATACATATTAATATATATTAGTATTTAAAATTCTTGTAATTGAGCTGATTGATCCGACTCTCCGCTAAGTGCCGTGATTTTGTTCTCCCCTAATAAAATCGCATTTTGTAACAGAGTCAGTCCGTACAGCTCCATTCCGTACAGCTAGTTCAGCCTTGGCGAATAAATGTTTGCAAAATTCTTTGTGAAAATTTGAATGTTGGGAAAATTTGTATCACTTTGAGTTTCCAGCTTATACTCAAAGAGGACCAAAAAGCACGTAGGATGAATTGATACCAAAGAAAATGTTGAAAGATAGAGAGCTCTGAGATATCTAAGTAATTTCGTAACAGGATGAAATTCGGTCTTACGACGTCAGATTAAAGCGTAACAAATTAAGAGGATAAAAATTTACAAGCAATGAAAAGCTTGCAGCAGCATAAAAAACCAAACATGCGCAGATCAAAAGAAAAGTGGCAACAAATTTTTAATGATATGATTTATTTGAATAAAGAAATGCATTAATTGGAATGACGATTATTTTGAGCGACTGCAAATAAATAAATCAATAAATAAATATAAAAGATTGTAAATAAATAAAGCTATGTTGCAAAATTTATCTGTATAATATTAACTGTCAGAAAAAAATTATTCTATTTTTCGATCAAGCTCACTGCGCTCTGTTAAAATTTACGCGCATTATCCTCATCCAAGCGGCCGCATTCCAAACGTGCGTTTGTCGATCGAAATACCATAAAAGCTCAAGCATGTCGACAGATCGACATTCATTATGTATCGGCAAACACGACACGAGTGGTCGGAACAGGGTGGACAGAGGGGTAACGAAAGGGTGAAGCGAGGGAAAGAATGGCGGGTGAAGAACGGTTGACGGGGCGGACAGAGGATCGGCATGGAGTTTAATCTGCTTTGGCTTGAATTTCAAAATACGCGATGGCTAATGCATATTGCCTTTGGCGCCGTTCCAAGTCGCCTATGCAGTCGAACACCCCTCTTCCCCTTTTGCGGCCTCGTTCTTCAGCGAGCTTCCCCACCACACACGTATGTGCCCTACTATACGGACCCCTGCCATCCCTTCGCGGCCAATGTAAACTCATTTTGTCATGCAGTAA
This sequence comes from Pseudomyrmex gracilis, assembly GCF_002006095.1. NCBI lineage: Eukaryota > Metazoa > Arthropoda > Insecta > Hymenoptera > Formicidae > Pseudomyrmex > Pseudomyrmex gracilis. The sequence continues at coordinate 28,777 of NW_018020619.1, read as the reverse complement.
ACGGCGCGAAGCGTCGCCGTCTCCCTTCATCCCTTGTTAACTTCCCTATCTCTCCTCGATACGTCTATCTGTGTCTCTCTTTCTCGAACTCGCTCGCATATCCTCATTTCCTCGTCCTTCCTCGGGTAAATGATATTTATGCCATATTAATCGAAATATCTCCTTTATATGCGCCTGCATAACATCCTTCTCGTTCCTCTTACCGCCTGTGTCTGTGAGGATGCCCTAAAATTGCAGACGATCTCGTGGCTCGTTTGCAACCCCCCAGCGGTTGTCTGTGCGGTTGTCTTTTAGCGGACGCGGGTCACTGATGATCGACTGTATGCGACGAATCGATGTAGTTGCTCATTCAATTTATTCTATTAACCGAATTGCCAATATTGACCTGCCATTAATCCTATCAGCTTCTCATTATAAACATAACAAATAAACATCATACTTTATATGCGCAAAATAAAATAAACGCGCGTACGTATAATCTCTGTGTTAGTAACATATTTATAATATATTTATATAATTAAAAAACAAATCGCACTATTTTTTTCGACATTCGCGACATTTACGCACGTTATTCCCTAGATCGCAGAGAGATAATTTTGCGACGCTTAACATATCTAATTGCGCGAGGATGCGAATGCGGCGGAAGGCGGAAAATCGCTTAAACGAACAGAAGATTCGATTACTGACGATCCCGGTATCGTATTGAAATGCGCTTAACATACTTAGGATCGTTTGTTCCACCGCTCTGACTAGATCCGAATCAGTCTCATCACGGCTTACTCCCATTCCGGAAAACGGCCGAAAATTGCTTTTTCGCATGCACCTTCGCACTCGAGAAACGCCAGCCGATATTCCATTAGCTCGCTCTTCCGCGTCCTATCAAAAACGCGTTCTTGCTATTCTTACAAATAGCAAGAGATCCATATATAAAGAGATCCATTAAGTTATTCACTTATCGTATACATGTATATTTTATTTAAAATCGATCGTACCGCGTCGAAGAATAATATCGCAAATATTTTTCTTTCCCCGTTTTTCCGATTGTAAGGAAAACAGGAGCATCTAGCAAAGCAGACGACCGTGGCAGGAACAGATGGCCGGTGGCGCAGGGGTCATAAAATTTCTATGAAGAAGACTTGCTCGTCTTCGAGTATCTTACGACGTGTCGGAGCCGGAAAAGAACAAACGTTCCTCTCGGTGGTCTTCTGAACAACAAAACGGGCGCTTTTTTATCGCCAGCCGACAGCACAGTTCGATTCCACTTATGAAGGACAAGATTTCTTTTAAGCGCACTAAAAACCAGACGTCCTATTGCGAGTTACGCCCAATTCCTCTGCGAAGATTCTTACAAAATGCGATACATGCTAATATTTTTTTTTGCACTGTGTTGTAAATATATGTATGTAAATGTACATACGTATTGTAAATGTTTTCAATGTGTGCACGTGATTACATGTCGTATTTATAACGCAATTTTCCTTTGATTATGTAGAAATAACGCCACGAGCGTCACGTTTTCTCGTGGTTAACACGAGTAGTGATTTGCATTTGCAGCTAAATTCGCGAGATACGTGGCGCTTTCGGCCAAGTTCATGCGCACCGAAGTCATCAACGTATAGTGCGGAAACAGGAGCGCGTATATACGTTCGCCTAAAACATTAATTCACGACGCGCGCGATCGCATGGGAAGTAATATGTCTGCTAAACTATTCGCTTTTCCTTTGATCTCACGTGAGAGCGCATAAAGTACGTGGATTTTACGCGAAGCGTTATATATATATATATATATATATATATATATATATATATATATATACACAATATACTCTAGATGGAATATATATTTCTTGTAGATCGCACTTTGAACAAAATGGCGAAATAAATCATCGCACGCAAAACGTCGATCTGTTTGAGCGTGTTTGTCGAGCAAAAATGAAATTATTCGAGCGACGTCAGTCGCTGTAGAAGAGTTATGTGTCTAGTTTCATCATTTTCATTCTTTCTTGCATAATCTTTGTTTTTATTAAATGTATGAATATTTGCGCGCACTGATGCGACTATGACTTTTCGAAAACTCATCGCGCGGCATACACAGCGAAAATTCTCACGCATCAACGTGACTTTCGCGTAGCGGTTTATATGAAAACGTCGACTTGCAAAATATGTTTGCACAAGAAAAACTCAATTTTAAAACGTTGTTCAAGCGTAGTTTACAACGTGTAAACAAATACATTTCTATTAACGTCAGTGCGATCCGTGTTTTGTTTCATCTTTGTGAAAATCACTTTATCTTGGTACATCTCATTTGTACACAAATATTTTTTCAGAGATTTTCTTTTGCTAGTATCGCGAGTAATTATTCTCTTTCTTCTTTCCTCTTCACTTCTTCAAAGGTAGTCACAAAAAGCCATCGCCTCTAAAATCACATTTCGCATTATGGAAATCCACTTTTGAGATATTGATAAACTTTTTCCCGGAAAATAAACACGCATATTTATCACTGTTGATACGCGACCGAGCAATCCGTTATATTTTTCTACGTTGCATATCTGAAAATTCAGAGGATCGTCGTTTTTGATGCGCGTTCCCGGCAATTTTCCGAAAAAAAAAAAAAAAAAATCATTGCGTGCGCTCTTGCTCATCCGTTTATCGTGCCACAAAACGCTATCGGTCACCGGTGACAATCCATGAAAAATTGCCGAGGTGACAGATTGACGAACGAATAAGAAGCGTAATATCGAGCAGCAGTCAATCCTCGATCATAAGATTTCAAGAAATTGTAAGAACATCACAAGCTGTTAGCCCTGTGCTAAGTTTTCCTGCTTTCATCAATATTAAATTGCACGCCTCCGTCAGATAATAACCCACGCGGGAATTGTCAAGATTGTTGAAGCGACCTTACGTTTAGTCCAATATTGGCACAGCCAAGAATCGGCAAAATCTAGGCATATACAACTACTTTCTAAAATGAAATAAAAAAACACAAAACTTCAAAACTTCACAAACTTCTTTTTTATAGTCGATTCTTTTATGTGAACGATATAATACTTAACAAATGGTTAACATGTGATGGTATTGGTCGAGGTCATCGTTAACAAAGTCAAACAGAATAAATAGAGAGTTGGAAAAGAGCGAAATGGCCCATGAGCGCAGAAGTGCACGAATGAATAAATGAAGCGTAGAACGTGAACTGAATGCGAAAAAGTATGGATACGAACAGTTTTTGATACACTGCCTCTGGGATATACTGGGTGTCCCGCGAGAGCGACTTGGAGATATTTGCTCTGGAACCGTGACACTTGACTCTCCATGCGTATCCAAATGTTTTATAATATTGTTAAAAATCTCGTTTAATAGATATATACAGCAACAACACACACACACACACAGAGAGAGAGAGAGAGAGAGAGAGAGAGAGATTTTTTTATTTCAAAAGTGTATAGATTTCTGTGATATAGAATGTTGACTGTCAGAAAACACTCACTCAAGTACTCATGCCACTGAATTTGTTTCACATCGTAAGATAAAGTGGACAAAAACGTTAAAGTCGCGCGATCAAAGTCGCAAAATCGGCGAGCGAAGTTCTTGCTTGGCAACCGAGCGGAGAGCGGTCCATTAAGCGGTTCACTTCGCCGGCAAGTTCGCCGGCCATTCGTTTCTGCTAATGCACATCGCAAGACGAAGTTTTAATTCGACAAATACGACGACGGCGGCGGACACCCGATGCATTACCTACTTAAAGACAATAGCGTGGCCGCAAGCGTTTTCCGACAATGTATTACCGCTGGGCGGAGATACTTTCCCTGATTCCCTTTAAATGGTGGCGGTGGCTTTGTTTTTAATGCGCGTGACCCAGTTGGCCCAGCGCTCTACTTTACCCAATGCACCTATTCTACGAATAGCTCTAAACGAATTTTACGCGGTAGCATTCATGATTATCATCCCGAATGAATCATTCGAACGTCAGCTCGGATAAGCCCGGGTTCTTGTGCCTTCGTCGAATAATAATCAATTATCCCGGGGTAGCAACGGTGAATGTTCCGTGCGTGATATAAGCGTTTCTTTAACGAGAGACTCGATGTAACGTCGAACCATAAACCGTTTTACTGCATCTCGCAAGTAAAATTCGCGTTTAAACTACACAACGCGATGTGTATACTTATCGTCGTAAACAAAAATGCGAAAGTGTTTTTTACACCTTTCTTCCATTGGTTCATAAGCTATTCAGTCTGTTGCACACGGTACACGTAGGCCTCGCAAATTTATTAACGAATTAAAAAAGTAAATAAAATATTTAAATTTTATAAATCATTTTGTTTGTTTTTTTTCCATCCATGTTATGGAAATTAATAAAATTATACGCACTACGTATAATTTTTCAAGTTTCATTATTTCGATATCGCTTACAGATTTTGATTTTGCAATGGAAGCAGTGGCAGCGATCGATCTGAGATAATACTCTTTTTTTTATATTATGTATAACAAAATATAATTGCGCGATGGAAAACGCCTCGGCAGTGTGTGCACGTGGAGACGCACAGACCTGGATGAAAAGTGGAACACGAGAGAATTACGCCGTGACGAAGCGACAAAGCAGGTATAAGTGATCGATCAGTCCTTAGGTGTGCGGCACCATCTTTGCGACTGACCCCCCTTCCGGAGGAGGCGCGTTATATATTGTGCGGTTCGTGCTACATAATAACGTAGTCGTTGGGGATGCATCGCATAAAGGCGCCGCCGCGTCTACATACGCGCTAGAGACCGATTATGACCGGGTGCATGCCCGACAAAACACACATTCTCCTCGGCGTGTATATAAAAAGAGTTCATCTACTCGACAACGCTACAACAGCTGACGATATATCACGCGAGCGCAATGCATCTCTCCACATCGGAACACACTTATATGTATCGAACACTTTTAGCAAATTGAGTCTTTTTCGTAGAGTCTTTCCCCGTGTTATTGTATTATTTTCTCGCGACAGAGTTAATTAAAGAATTTACGAAAAAAATGGTATGCGACGCCGTAAGCTGCGTGCAATTTTTAAACGAAAATTTTTTAAACACAACGTGACGCGGATTATGTTTCGTGCTTTGTCTCTGTTTATTTTTTTTGTTTCGAGTTGTTTTGGTGATAAAAGTTTTTTTTTTATTTTATCTGGAGGTGGAGCGAGTACAAAAAATAAGAAAATTAAATAACGAAAATTCTGCTCAAGCTGGTAAATAATTTTCAGCGTGAATAAATCTGTGCGTCGCACCGCCGCGAGAAAACACACATCTAGGCTCGCTCTAAAATAATTCAGCGACACACACCGTGTTTTATCGATTAATTTGCAACTCAGTCGGAGTGTAAGAGCTGTCTTTGTAAACTGACCCGATGACCTGCAGTACATTATGTGGCCGCGCGTTTAACGTAGATGCAACACATAAACTATGTGACGGACGTTGCACGATGCGTTTATAAACTTTCTCACGCATGCACGCACATTGCGCTCTTATATATCGCCGTTCCCGCGGGTAGATTGCATACAAAATAATGAAAAACGATGCAGCGATGATAACGTTGCTACGTGACTACTTCTTCACACTTAACTAATTAACGTACGCGCCACGGCGTCGCTTTTATTGAAAAATAAATAGAATTGTGATACGCGCTATCTTGCTACACCGCGGAGTTGAAAGTATCTCGCAGATAATATATCGTGCGAGCTTTATAGCATTTTTTTGTTTTTCTGATAAATCAAACTTGCGCAAACGAGAGCAAAATATTATTCGACTTGAAAATGAAATTTAACGACGATATCTTTCATTTTTTCCCACAATAATCGCATTATTTTAAAACACACATCGCGGTAAGTTAAAGGGTTACGTTTTAAACACATCACTTTGCACTCTGATTAATCGATTAGCTTCATGGCGCATCGCGATCATATATTACTGTTTCGAGAGAGCCGACTCCGCAGTTTAGTATTATATTATGCGGTTACAGCCGTGCAAGGGCAACTATGTGAAACACGCTCGCATAATCGATACGTGCGATTTGGCATATTAGCAGCGTAAGCGTATACGGAATTTCCGCGAACAATAGCCAGTGTTGACAATATGCTTTATTAAAAGTTACACAAAAAATACATAAAGCTATCGCTACAATTTTTAACATCCGCAAACATCATTTGATAAAGTGTTACCGAGTCGTAATTATCGCGATTGCGCAATAAACTTTATATATCTTTCTCATTGAGTATTAAAATATAAACTTGTGTCAACTGTATGGTGCTGTATTGCAATCACAATATTTCATCATAAGAAATAAACAAAATCTCAAACAATCGGGAAAATATTTTAAAATCTTCTCTGTATAAAAATACAGTTATACGTATATATCTCATTAACTTATTTTGCTGTGACTGTATTTTTACTCAAAGAATGTTTCATATATTGCATACTCCGCTTTTGCGAGTATGTTTGTTTATTTATGATAATATTTTAATTTTAATTAAACCGTAGACAAAAACCATGAGATATATAATAGATACACAAGTAATTACTCCGACTCTCTGTGTCTTTTTCTTTTTTCCAAAATGTTTGCTTAAAATTATGTCATACGTAAAAAAACCTTTTTTGCATAAAATTTTGAAAAGCAATAATTATATTAAATATTTTATACGCTTGTATATTTTCATGACGTTACCTTAAGTAAAAGAATATATCGAGGTAAGTAAAGTATTTTAATCTGGTCATGCAGTAAATTCCAATACATGCAAGAATCAATTTTGCATAAGATTATTGAAACGCTTAATCACTTTGTTTGTTATTTGTTCAATGAGTTAAATATAAATATTGTTTTTTATTTATTTTCCTCGTTTCTGATTGTTGCATGTAAACATGTAAACTATTAAATTATTAATATATCTTAAAATATAATGTTATATGATATATAGTTTTCACAGATGTCTTTTAAAACGTAAACATAAAGCAGCCAAGTTTTGTTTCAAAAATACGTCTTTATTTTTAAAAATAATATTCTTTTGTCTTTTTTTTAAGAATAGACTTTAATATACGATATGAAAACAAATAAACATCATTTTCTATATAGAAAAATACGGTTTTACATTACCTGTTGTACATAAGGACATCAGGTTTCCACAGTCGATGCGGCGGTATTCTAAGATCTCTTACGCCTCCGTAATCCGACGCATTCCATCTCATGTTCACATCGTTCCATTCCTATAATTAAAAAAACAAAATAAAAATATTTAAATAATATATTTTGCAAAAATTACAATTAATAAATGTTATAAACTTTATCTCAAATATATTAAAAGTTAGAAATAACTCCGAATCGAATGAATTTTGGTTGAAAAATCTTGAAAACTACCATTTTACGCAATTATCATCGACATTAGCGTACGTCTCTTCAGATTTTTTTTACGTTCAAATCATTCTCGCTATTTTCACTCCAAGATGATGTTATCGCTATCGATCGCTTTTGAACACAAAATACTTAGCAACTTTTATTTTTTTGCACAAATATTTTAAATTACGTTGCGCGTAAGCACACTACAGACTATCAAATTAATTTTCGTTCAAAAAACTTTGCAAATCGAATCCTGTCCTTTTGCTATTGCACCACTACTTATGTACACACAAGACGCTTCCCCCAAAACGCTATTACAAACATCCCACTTTGTGCGCAAATGAATTATTTTTCTTATTTACGTATTACTTTATTTGATTTTCAAACTATCCCTACGTAATTTTGACGTAGCTTTTGACAAGAGTCTAGTAGCTTTTATAGTTCGTCAAGAAAAGAATACATTATGAAAGTTAATGTTAAAAGCTTCCAATAAAAGTTAATCTTCACTCTTATGGGTGGTCCAATATTCATCATTTTTCAATGCAAAGTTTAGCTAATATTTTAGCAACTTAATTATGCAGATGATCACTTTAGTATATAGCGGAAAACGCATTTGAATCGGTCACTGGGTATGATGTCGTGTTACGTATTTGTTAATATTCTTCCCAAAGTTTTCTCCGCAAAAAAACACATTTTCCGAACAACCTCCCTTACAAGTTTACGCGGTTCCTCCAAAACGATTTAGGAACTTGGTAGTATACGTGGTTCGGGGGATTCCTCACTCTTCGAATCTCTGTAATTCTTTCTCTCTTCCTTCGACGAAGCGGAAATGAAAGAGACAGAATCGATCTGGCCGTAACAGGTCGTTGCGCGTGTATTTTTGTGTCCGGATCTATTTTTCGTTTCCGAGAAGAAATTATTTTGATCGCGTGACGGATCATGTCAAAGTTCTTTTCAAGAAAAAAGAAACACGTGACGCCCAATAGCATTTCCAAATAATACTATTTACATAGCAAGCGCGTATCAGACTCAAATGGTTTTTTCGCCTTGTATATTCGCCTCAATTAGTTAGGGTAAGTCCCAGATGCGCACAAAATCAATCGGACACAGTTCCAATCGAACACAGTATTAATCGGACACAAGTTGAAACTTTTTGTTTGTGTTGTAAGCGTGTAGGCAGTGTAGGCTTCGCCTTTCTGCAGGAGAGGAGCGTAGCCTCTCCTCTGCACCTCTCCTTCGCTTTGCGTAAAAAGTTGAAACCTATGTAGAACCTTGCTTCAGGTTTATCCACGTTGCTTGTCAATGTACGCTATTACTATGTACGCTGCGAGCGTACGTTGACAAGCAACGTAGCTACAACTGAAGCAAGGTTCCACATAGGTTTCTATGCAAAGCGAGAAGGAAAAGGTGCAGAGGAAGGACGCAGCCCTCTTCCTGCCTACACGCTTACAACACAAAAAGAACATAAAAAAAAAAAAAAAAAAAAAAAAATAGTCTTGTTTTAATACAATACTATGTCCGATTGAGACTGTCGTGTGTCCGTTGCTTGATGTGTCCGATTCGGGCTGTGTCCGATTGAAACTGTCGTGTATCAGTTTCAACTCGTGTCCGATTGAGTCTGTGTCCAATTGACATATCCTGCTGTCCAATTTATTTTGTGCACATTTGGGACTTACTCGATTAGTCACTGACCCCGATTGATTAACTGCTGATGGAGCGCGCCGTCGTGAGATAATTAATAACAGTATGCGCGACTCGGCGTCGCGCAAACAGCGGCTTTGCTGCGGAATTGCCGCGCATATTATTGTTATATAATCAACTTCAGATGCGGGAAGTTGACGTTGCTGATTGCTGCAGCTTGATTTTTTTTTAATTATAAAAATACTCTTTCTTTGATAGCTCTGAAGAAAATTAAACAAAACTAAACGTAGAAGAAGGAAAACATTTTGTCGACCGCAGAGCTCGAGCCCTTCTCGGTTTTCCTGCGAGCCATGAACGATTCGACTTGACGACGGCTCGTATTTTTCTACGCGATATCTTTCCTTATCGTTCTATGAAAAGCATGCAATGATCCGTCCGTCTTTCTACGGACAAGACAAATACCGGCAATCTCATTTCGCACTTTGCGAACGTTTCTCAAGAATGCGGCTCGCGACGAGAGCCGGTAAGTCTTGGATGCAAAAGTAACCGGATACAGAATAAAAGTCACGGGGTCGGAACCGAGTGGAATTCCGTTCTCGAAGCTGTGATTTCGCGAGTTACGGAAATTCCAAGCGAGGCGGCTTTCGAGATGAACGCCATTTACAAACCGCGTCTTTTGAGACGCGACCTATTTTTCGAGAAGCAGTATTTTTTACGAAAAAAAAGAACATTTCGATTTATCTGTCTTAAGAAAAAGTACTCTTGAAATTGTTACTATGTAATTCGCGCGTTACTATGTAATTTCAATTCCAATTCTTTTCGGTCCGCAATGCGCGTACAAAAATTCTCCTTTGGAACAAAATATAATTTCTTACTGTATTATTAATTTCCAATTAATCTTAATTACTCTGTAAGAGAAGCGACTGTTTGCTACTGATTCGTCGAGTTGTTAAATCGCGTGTTTGAAACCTAGAAGTAGCTCTGATAAAAGACGAGCGTAAAACGACTAGGTGACGGTAACGACGGAAAGCTATAAAACCTAACGGTGTCGCAAACATCACGGTGTTTTTCATTTTATGAGCACGATGTTACATGAACTGTAAGAATACAAAAAAGGTAGATAAAAAAAAATACATAGAATTATAGTAAGATAAAACGGAAATAATATATAAAATAAATCAAATAGAAAGGAACGAAAAAAGGCTCTGATAAAATCTCATAAAAGTAAGGACAAAGGGCCAATAAGAGCCTGAACACGGATGTTAGTGTGTGAAAATTAGGAGTTTATTTTAAATATTAAAATCGTTACGTTTCGATCCCAGGTGTGGATCATCTTCAGACAATACCTGGTGTAAAACCACCAGCAATAAAATACAATACTCTTATCGACCGGTTTAAGAGACTTTAATTCTGAGCGATCGGTTTTAATATTGTTAACAGATGTCTCTGTCTGTGTGTACTGAGTTTGGTTTGAAATTATTTACCGTTTTGTGAGCATTTGACTTTCAGCATAGAAGAGTAACAGTCGTATTAATTTTATCAATTTACTAATTTTGGACTGCGTTCGACATGTGAAAGTCTTTTGACATCTAACGTATTAACAACTTCGTAAGTTTTTGTAGTTCGTTGTTTTTTGTAATCTTAAATTTTTCTTTTTTTATACATTTGTATTTTATTGCTGGTGGTTTTGTACAGGCATTGTTTGAAGATGATTTAAATCTGGGATCGAAACGTAACGATTTTAATATTTAAAATAAACTCTTAATTTTCGCACACTAACATCCGTGTTCAGGCTCTTATTGGCCCTTTGTCCTTACTTTTATATAAAATAAACACATAAAAGTACACGAAGTGTGTACGTTTGTCTGCGCAATAATTTATACGTCTACATAAACGAAAAGTGGAAACTTCCGTGTAGCTTAGTGATTTGCATGTTTAATATGTGTGCATATTATATAATTTCTGCTACTGCGATATTCATAAGTCTTAAGTTTCCTCTCTATATATTCGTCATGGCATTATCAATTCTTATACGATGCAACTAAAGAAACTCGCGACTGTATATTATATTTTCTCGCTAGAACATTTTGTCACCGAGAAAATAAAACCTTTATTTTTTCGTTTGCGAATTTTCGTATATTGACATGACCTTCGTCTTTGCAAGGCAACGCAAACGTATAGAAACGTTTTACGAGTTTGAAGGAAATATCTTTTATGATCCACATCCATTACCAGCCCAGTTGCGCGGGACAGCTATACTCAGTCTTAGAAGAAGCGTTCCGAACGGGTGGCGCAGTAAAAATTGAGCATGAAATAGCACACAATCATTCGTTCTGTAACAACAATTACTTATCCGGGCGATATAACACAGCGTCGAGGTATTATCTCGCGCGAGACACTCAGCCAGTGGTGGATCAAGACAAACGAGGAAGCTTAATCGAATCGCAAGCCAATTGCGAATTCTTTTCTTCAGGAATCCGCGCTTTTTTGGCACGACACGAAGACCAAGGGTGACAAGGACAAAGGTGTTCTTCCGAAGATTTAATCGCGCATCTATGTTTTAAACTCACGAATCGGGAATTTTAGTAATTTCGATTACCATCGTGGCTCGGATTCGCGGAATCCCGATTGCTGTTTTATTGTATAAGACCAGAAGAGAGTGAGCAGTACGTACTTGTCACAAAAGAGCCAATTTTGATACCCACCTTGATGCGCAATTTCTGAGTGGGTCTAGGAGATCCACGTCTGACTACGAAGGGTTAACTTTATAAATAAAAAAGACAATCACTGTTAATTGCATGTTAAAAAGTATAAATTATCATGTAAAGAAATAATCTCTCACTTTCATCAAAAGTGTTTTGAAAAATATCAATTGTTTAAAAAGTTATAGCAGTTTTTTGAACGCAATGTAACGCAATTGAGCGAAAATTTCGCGAATTCCCTTCGAATATCCGCGTCAAATTCTGCTTAAAAAAAAAATGCCCCGGCCAAAGTGTTTTAACATGAGTTTGCGAAAAAGAAGCGGAAAAAGTAGAAAAAATAAGAAAATATACAATATTTTGTGCAACATATATCGATAACACGTTAAAGTCTCTAGCAGATTATTTGTGGAGCAAGATGATAATACCTACTATAGACCGCGATCGTTCCGGTTTGTATTCGCAAGATGCTAATGGAATTAATGACCGCATTGCTATGCGGTTGAGTTCTCGATTGGAAACCTCTTAAAGTGTCTACGTGTATTGCAAACTAAGTTACGACAATATGTTTTGACTCTATTAGCATGCGCTTATACTGCAAAAACCGGATATAAAATGTTAGTAATATACATAAATTGCAGACTAAAATGTAATTTTAAATAAAATATAATTTTCTTACGAAAATCGATAGTATAAACGTCAGTTACTCTCATTTTATTGTTGTAGTAATGTAGGCAAACTAGTTTTTTTTCGTATTATTTTGAGATTAAGTTTAGACCAAAGAATTTATCAGCAAGGTTAACGTCTGAATTCTGTTCAGATAATAAGTTTTATAAAGCGTGCTATTATTGCCAAAATTAAAGTGCCCACGCTAGCACAAAATAATCGTCAAGGTAGGAGAGAAAAGAGAGAGAGAGAGAGAGAGAGAGAGAAGAGAGGATAACTAGACGAAATTCGGTTCATTAAGCGAAACATCTCCAAAATATCGCGCTTTGTAATGTTCTTAGGAGAGGAAGACGGATCGTCAGCTTAGCAACTAATAGTAAGTTTTCAGTCTTCTCTCGCAAGGGACGCAATTACAGCGTCTTTCGAAGCTTCTACAAAAGGCGAATGATGAAGGATGATAGAAGACATCGTTACTTTACAAAACAGCGTTGTCGGGATGCGTAAACGTTGCACTTGTGTGACACGAGTTTGCATCGTAGCACGAGTTTGCATCGTAGCACTTTTATCAAGAGGAATGCGACGAGCTTTTGTTGCGCTGCAACTGACAGCGTATTCTAGATCGGTAGCGTATAAAGAATATAGTACAAGATATTTTCCAAAACGATGTATATACTCTCTCTCCCTCTCTCTCCCTCTTCTCCGCCAACGGAAGCTCGAGAAGAGAAGCTCCTTAAAGAAATGTGGTGCCAGCTTATTCTTTGTAAAGGTTTCATTTCAGATCTCTTTGTAGCTTAACTTGTTTGTCTTGCATCCGACCGTGTACTTATGTACATCTGACAGACATTGTAAGCCATTGCAAATGGAGACCACATATTTAAAATTCTTTTCTATATACTCTTGTACTAAATTTAAATTATTTAATGGTAAATATACAGAATAGGGGAGCCCCCTCCGATCGGCTACTCGTTCACATATATTGTAAATATGACCTTCCTGAGTACGTTTCTAAAAGTTTCAGCCGTCGCTCATTGTTTATAAAAAAGTTATGATCAAAAAAAGTTTCATAAATAAATCTTTTTTCCCGACAACATGTACATTTTTGTGTTGAAAGCATGTAGGCAGGGGGGGGGGCTGCGCCCACCCGCAGGTGGAGAAGCTTCGTCCCTCCCCCTTGCTCCCCCCTCGAAAAAAAATAGAAAACGACTTCTGATTAAGTGTCGTTAAAAATCACGTACATACTATCGACATGAAGCTGTAATCAGAAGTCGTTTTCTATTTTTTTTCGAGGGGGGAGCAGAAAGGAGGGGCGAAACCCCTCCACCTGCGGGGGGGCGCAGCCCCCCTGCCTACATGCTTACAACGAAGAAATGAAAACAAATCGTATAGCGATTCAATCCATAAATATGTTTGTGTGTAACACATATATTTTTACATAAATACATCTCACATTTAATGTAGTGGATACATTGCACTCATTATGCATATGTACTTAAGCATAAATCGCATGTCTTCGCATGTTCTCGCTTCCCTCGTCTGTAAGTTATAAACGCAAGTAGATTTTGCGCAGACACGAATGACCCTGGTTTGCAGAGTAAGTGTTAAATTGGATTAACTCCTACAAATCGGAGATCATCCCTTAGTATGTTATCTTATTAATAACTAGATCTGGTCATAAAAGAGGCTGAAAATGACAAAAAAGAAGAAAAAACTATTCTTTTTTGTGTTGTCATATTTCGCCATTAGGCGGTTGCCGTAGCCGACGACAATTTACCACGATTACAATTTCAGCGCGAGTCAACCTTCGTGGAGAAATAAGCGACTCTTTTATGCAATGCTTTGCCTACCCATCGAGCCTCCGCTTCGGACGTTGGATTTAATTTAACGAGACGTTGAAATTCAAGCCACGCTTGACAAACGAAGCACTAAGTTCGCTTTCTTCCTTGAGCATATAACCTTGTGTTGTGCTGGAGTTCGTTCTCCATTATCTCTCTAATGTTATCTCAATTTTATCTTTACCGACGGAAGAAGGAAAAATAGAATTTATTTCACATTACAAGAGAACTGAAAACGCGATCAGAATACTTGCTTGGATAAGGTTACGTTTAGAAATACGTCCACAAATAGCATAATAAAAGAGAGTAAAAGAGTATTCCTAGAGACGTGTAGCAATTGTTGTGCGCGAAATGTAGCAGCGGATGTAAAAAATTGCCTCAATTTATGAATAAGTTTTACCATCACTTTGTAAAAATTATTAATACTTTATTAATTTCTACAATTGCTATACTTTAACAACTAAATCTTATTCTGCTTTACATTCTGTGGATTACTTCCAATTCATCTCTGAACTTTCGACAACTCCTCTTGCGATCGATCACAAACGATCTTGCATGACGGTCAATTGCGCCGAATCAAATATATAAAACCAGTTCACTGCTGATGACACATGCTACGCTGCATCTATTTTTTGTTACAGATATCGGTTCGTCTTTTTGGACTCAAATATTTCAGTTTTAACGAAATGCATCTACTTTTAATGCTAACTAACAATGATTCCCATCTTGAACAATATCGGTAATTTCATTTTAAACGATAATTGATATAGATCTCCACATTGTTCAATATCTTACTTTAAGAAAATGCTAAAGCGACAGTCAAACTCCGATTTGACAGCCGCTCAGCTACTACACTGTCCAGCAGGAGCGCCTTCTAGTCGGACCGAGACAAGAATAGCGTAGGCGACTGAATGGCTGTCAAATCGGAGTTTTACTGTCGCTTCAGCATCTTCTTAATTTTGTTTAACACTTCCTTTTTTTTTCATCACTCAATTTCTCAATTCATCTCACAATAAATATAAAGAAATATAAAATTGCTATATACAGAGTGTCTGACAACAAATAACAAAATCAAAGCGTGGAAGTAGATTGAGTCAATTTAAACAGAAAATTTATTTATCATTTTGCAAAATTTGTAATAGTTATTGGGATATTAATTAATGAATGTAAGTCAATGAGCGTATGGGAAGCGATGGTTCGGACTCTATAGGCGTGCACGATTATCAGTTGTAAAAAAAGTGGCTTATTTTATACAATCTCTTAACAGCAAGAGGCGGAGCAAACGAGTGAGCGGCGTGTGACACAGCTTCTTGCGATCACTTAATTTTTTTAGTTATACCGTTGTGAAAATTAGCTAATTTCAAGAAATTGTGTCACACGCCAATCGTTAGTTCGCTTCGTCTCTCATTGCTAGGACATTGTATTTTTTTTACAAAACATGTTTTCAAGTAGTTTTTAATGGCATTATAATAAAGTGTCGTGTAATTCATTTATCACGCCGTTATTAAACTCAATAAATAATGTGATAATGACAGTATCTCATGTAATAATGTTAATAAAACGCTTGCTTACCGAAGCCACAAAGTTTCATTAGACATTTAATTAATTACGCGAAGAGATTGTTAGCCAACCATTATTTACATCTAAACAGCGCGCATCCGATCGCGTTTATCTCCCTTTAAGACTGCTTTTAATTGTTGGCTCCGCCATCGTGGCGCGACTATTCTTGTAATTCGGCGCAGCTAAAAGTCGCGGGTAATTAAGAGGCATCGAGGCTCTATTTTAATTTTAATATTCGGAACGCCGCGCAAGTTGCGTTCTTTCACTGCTGCTTAATTAAACCCGCATGGTGGTGTGAGAAAAACGCTTTATTGTTGTTGAGAGTGTGAAAAACAGAAAGCTCAACGCTGTGCGCAGCAGAGAAGAGATATGACGAGATAAAAATTATGCAGTCTCTTCTCTCCCTCTCTCTCTCTCTTTCTTTCTCTCTTTCTTTTTTGCTCAGAAAAAGATTTTGTTTTTTATATTTAAGGTACAACTCTCTTCCAGCATTCTATTCCACAAATATTAATCCTAACGTAACGTAGTCACGTTGCGCGAGTTCCTTCACTTCTCTGCTGAACGCTTTCAGAGTTAATCCTTTTCATCACTGCTTTTTCTCTAAAATTCGCAACGTCGCTGGATTTGTCGCATTTGCGACGAGTGGTGCGCGTTTTGCGACTGCGGTAGATTAGACCGACAAACAGAAAAGTATATTTACGAAGGTAACGTGGCACAGGGCTCGTGCGCGAAAGGCTGCTGCTAGGTATATAGCGCGCGCGCGACGGCACCTTAATCGTGTTCGCGGCGCACGTATCGTATATTTACCCACGACGAGGTAAATACGCTACTTCGCCTTAGCGCATAACGTGTACAGAGATGCACCGGGCGTACGGGGCGCGCCCATTAATCGCGATCTGCGCGAATAGAACTGGGTCGGTTAAAGTTTCGCATTATCCGCAGGATTTTCGACCGGGTCCGCCCGTCTCACAATGGCGCGTTTTGCGACATTCGTCCCTCAACCTTTTCACATCAATTGAACGTGAAATGTGATTAATCCGTATCAAGACAGATCCGCACAATAGCGATCTTCTTTTACTGTCGGTGAAAACGTACCATTTCTTAATAAAATATGTAGTACATATCCATATACATATATAGAAGTTTATTAATTTGTTTATATTTATGAGAGATTATAAAATTATTTTGTCAAAAATACTGCACCTTATATGTTACAAGAAATTTGTTTTAATATATTTAGATTTTTAAATAATGAAAGAAAAAGTTAATGCATTGAATATGAAGGAAAATAACATGAAAAAACCAAGTTTTGAAAGAGCAATTTTCATTTTTTTTTATTCGGCAGTTTCTGAACGAATCTCACGGAAGTTTGAGTTTTTATACAGTAACATTAGATGTGTGTTACCTACAAACATTTGACAGATTATTAAAAATAAATGGCGCCGGTGCACCGTAGTACAGATTTTGTCATTGAAAAGTAAGTTTAAATTTTATTTAAGTATAAATTTTATTGTTTTTTAACATTTTCATGTAAAGAAATAACACAAAAATTATTATATCATGATTTTATGTATGTATTTAGTCTCTTAATTATGTAAATATTTATTAATCAAAGCGTTTATATTTTGTAGTGTACAGTAGAACCTCGGTAACTCGAATCGCAAAAGGGAAAGGATAAAACCTACGAATTATAGAGGTTTCGTCTTATCGAAGTTTTCGAGAAACAGAGGTCAAGCAAACGAAAATTCGACTTATAGAGACTCTGTATAAAGGTTTATGTCCTTCGACTGATAGAGGCTCAAAACTTCGATTTACAAGAATAATGTAGATATATTTATTATATTTTATTACAAAAATAATTATTACTGTGTATATAAAAAAAAAATTAGAATCAAGAAAACAGTAAAGTGAAGTAGCATTACTATGTATTCAAAAAAAGCAATTTCCTTCTTTGTTTTCGATTCATTTTTATTTTATTTTGTCTTATAGAGATTTTCAAGTTAAAGAGGTTCGAGATAGCGAGATTCTACTGTATTTTGAGATTTCTAAGAAGAAATGATATGAAAGAGCCGACTCCTTATAACAAGAACTTTGAATGTTAATAAAAAAAAATTAATAAACAAATTGTTAATAGACATTAGTAACCAATTGTTAACAAAAATGTAAAACTAATTTCGTTAAACAATCTCTTCAAAATTAACAAACCCAACATCAACGTAAATTCTATATTTTTTTTTACTTTACTAAGTAACTTTTATTTTCTTAATCAGACTTTTAAAGGAACTTTTAAAATTACAACTGAGAAGAAAACTCAATTTTTAAAAGCAATGTTGACAAAAATAATTTAGATGGTTCTTTCAATGCTCACCACGATATGAAAGAGCCAAATTTTACATTTTTTTTAGTAGACATATGTCTATTAATCTTGTTGTTTTTTGTTTTTTTGTTTATTACATTACATAAATGAATAAATAAACAACAAATTAGAACAATAAGCGTTATGTTTAATTGTTTTTTTTAAATAGTTTGTTTGGTCTTTTCTTAAAACTGGCTCTTTCATGTCATTCTTCTTTTAGTGGGTGTAATTATATTTTTAATTATATTCTGCACAATGTTATAATGCAAATAGCCTTTTTGATCCTAGCATAGGATCTTCTTCAGTGGACTTGCTGAATAAAACTTCAAAAAATTACCAACATGAATCAAAAAGTTAATAACAAATTAATCAATATAAGTTGTTATCTTTTTTATTACAATGAAAATCAACAATCAGAACGTCATCGGTTGCGAGCGTCAAGTGCAATATACGAAAGTTGAAACTGAGTCGAAAAACAATAAAATAAATTAAAGCGGTATACATAAAGAAATTAATCAAATGTGAGTCAATTTGTTAATATATTTTGAATTTTTATTTACATATTTTTCTTTGTAAACACAAATAACGAAAGACTTTATGTTGAAATCGCTTCACATCCATCGTTATCGCATATGTATCTTATTTGTTAGGTTCGGAAATTAACCGCGCACTATGTAAGTTACATTATCTAAATTTAAATGTAATACAAAGTTAATAAAGTTAATAAAATGAAGTTACGAGATTGCTCCATCGTTCTTGCCGAAGTCCATCAAAGTAGGTATCTACGCGCAACTCGTGCCATCAGAGAAAACGCGAGCAGAGAAGAAACTTTATTAGATTCTTTTTACATCGCGTGCTCTCGCAAAAAACCTTGATCCCGCGCAAACAACGAGACGGTTATTCAGAGCAATCAGGATGAACGATTCCCGCTCCGTGAGTACACGGAGAAAAAGAGGCTTATCACTATACGACACACACGCGTAAGCGCAAACGACACAAACAAGAGACAGAGAAAGAGAAAAGAGAAAAGTAAATGAAGACTTATAAAAGCGCTGAGTAACTCGGGACCAATATAAAGCACGCTGAAGTGAAATCGAGCTTGGCACGTGAAGATCGAGCGCTTCGCACTTTCTGAATTTACAGCTTGTCAGAGAGCTAGACCTTGACGAATGATCGCGGAATTCACTAGAATCGAATAGTTTCTGTCCTATTTGATCCCGGCCTTGGAAATCAAACAAAATCCGAGAAAGAGAAGAAAAGTCATCTGAATTCCTTCTTTTTTGTACTTTTTCAAAAAAAAAAAGCTGAACGCTCCCCTTCCTCGCGCTTTTTTTCACTCGTTCTGAACTAGTTTCAATTTTTTTTATTTTACGCTTTGAAACACACTCGGTACGTACATCACCGCTGATTTCGGCAAGCAAAAAGATAATCGGAGATCCTCGATGAAACTTCTCGACGCTCGTCACGCAGCATGACAATGTACGTTTGTACAACCGAAGCCAGCAAGAGATTTTATACCTACAGCTTATAAGCATATCGGCATCCTTTGATCAGAAAGAAGTCCAGCAGCTAGTGGCGTAACTCAATTTTCTAGAGTCAGTTAATGCACTCTCGATTAACTCAGCGATCTGGATCTATTGGAAAACAGGTACCCTCGTGTAAGGAGACCGTTCTTGCCTCGGCGGACATGCGAGCTGGATCTGTGATAGTAAACTAGTATGTAACTGTGACCAACGACGATAACAGCGTAATCAACGTTTCTGTTCTCCGATATCGCGTGATGCAAGTGCAAATTTCGGACGCGTATGCGCCGACGTGAGCAAACTTCAAACTCGTGTCCCGTTAACATTAAACGAATTATTTTGCCGGTCACTTGTTTAAATAGACATGTTCCATTTTAACAGGCTGTATGTAACATAGAGAGAGAAAGAGAGAGAAAGACAGAAAATAATTTCTTTGACATATTTTCGCTTCGTGAGTTTATATTTGCATTACTAAAATATGTTCTTCGATTTTGAGGCAATATTTATTTTGCAAATTGGAATCAAGACAAATTTTGTCAGAGCTGCAAGGAAATTGTATCGGAATGTCGCGTTTCAATTTGTTAACTGAAAAATTGGCGAACAAGATTAGCAAACAAAGAAGCTTCTGCTTACTCTTATTGAGAAGAATTCAACGGCTTGGCTGCAGAAAGTTTTCTATTGCAGAACTTCTGACTTGCTGACAAAAACGTGCTTCCCGAGCTAATTAACTTTCGTATTTATATTAATTAACACTCGTATCTGTTTCTTCATTTCGTTACGCGCAACGTAAAAAGAAGAACCACGAGACTCAGGAACGGAAAACCAACTCTATTTCTTTCGCCGTTTTTTAATTAACCGCTTTTGATGCACATAACGTAGTATTGCTGCGAGACTCTATTCTTTCGTAATGAAATAATGAGAGGTAAATACTTTATGGATACATAATCCGTCGTAATTAATCCTCCGAATAAAATTGCTGACTGCAGCATTTGGAATGTCTCACATAAATTGGTTCATGCGCTATTAAAGATATCAGTGTTGTGACAGCACACAGAGTTTCCTAAATTAATGCGCTCTTATGCTACTTCTTTGTAAAATAATTTAGAAAATAGTTAATAATTCACGAATTTTGTGTACACTTAAGTACTTAAATGCTTAGGCAATACTTTTAAATGCGCTCAGAAAATATTTACGAACTATACATCATTGCTGATTTAATTTGTTCAGCCGTGACTACTCGTAGAGTATAAATAATTCATAGTGCGCATTAAATATGCCGTTGCACTGCGAGGTTTTAACGAGGATCCTTCGAAGAAGCTACCCAACTTTTAGAAAATTGGCTAATTCGTCCCCGATCGCGTATACATCTCTCAAAGAAACGTTGTGTTCTTGCAAAGAAATGTTCTCAAGAAACGTTTTAGTCAGAAAATAAAACTCAAACAAGAAAAGGACCGACAATTTTTATTGAAAAAAAAAAAAATTTTTAGCCATTTTTTACGCTACGTACATAAATTATTCTCCGCTGTTTTTCGCTATTATTTAGGGTATACTAATTACAAAATAGATACATAATACATAAACCTACATATTCAATAAAAATACATATCACCAAGAAAGATAAATAAAATATCACTTATTTTTTTATGCAGTTGCTTTCACAGTCACTGATATTATTAAAATTGTTCACCTCGTCCACATCTCGCATGAGCAAGCGCGCATTAAATCTGCAAATCGGCACGGTCAAACGCAATCGACGGCAAACTTATATTGAATTAAATTCATTCAATATATAGATACGCAGCGACTGTGCAATGGTAAAAACAATTCCTCTCTCTCTCTCTCTCTCTCTCTCTCTCTCTCTTTTTGCAGTCTTAGAAAATATAATAAATTGTTGCGAGTTTTCTCTCCATTTATTATTTCCACGTTAAAGTTATATAAGATTTTTTAATCCAAAAATTTATAAAGTCAATTAAAAAATCAATATTAGAAAGTATTCTAATAAAATGATCAGATAAAGTGCACTGAAAAATAAAACTTACTATTTTTTAACATTCCGATCAAAAAATGTTCGCTCTTTTATGTCTTTTTGCTGGGACCTCTCCAGATTGTTACTGGCGAATTGCACACAAAAGATAATTGAAATTGTTCGCAAGAGGTATAGAATAGACCGGAACACTATACACGAGCTTAACCTCGACTTCGGCAAATATTCCGGCGCTCGCCGGTTGTTCTCCGATGTGCTCAAAGCCTGTGCGATAGAAATAAACGAATCGTCGTTTTCAGCCAGTCGGGGTTCAGATTTGCACAGAAATTTGAGAAAATGTATGCGCCTTTATTGTCCAGGCACAAAAATGTCTTCGTTGAGAAAAAGAGAGCGCTCTTGTCAATAGAGAAATGACTGTAATTGCGAAGAAATAACGAGTGAAATTGACGCTCATCCTGTAATTCATATACTTCTATGTTTAAAACGATGAAAAGAAGTAAAAAAAAAACACGAACGTTTTGAGAAAAATTATGGAAATGCGCTCGTGTGTTTAACAAGCTGACAGTAAATATACGAGTAAAAATATAATTGAAAATATATTGTCAATTATTATATTGTTAATTTATTTATTGTAGTATTATTACTGTGTGTGTATTTTAATATGATATATTTATAACGTCAATTTTCATATTCTGAGAGGCAGAGACGAAAGCTTGATGAATTTTACAGCGACCTAATTAATACCTCAATAAAGATGCGAACCTTTCAAATCACGCTTTTTCCTGCCGATATGAAAGAGCGCTAAAAAAAAGAGCAATAAAGCGACGGCGCGTTCCAATATTGTGAGCGCTGCAATTAATTTTGCGGAGATACGACGTGGTATCGATTAAGGCAAGTGATGGAATTAAAAGTAAATCTATATATATATATATATATATATATATATATATATATCACGTGACGGTGTTATTTGCAATTCGCATGAATTACCGATCAAAACTATCTAGTGTGTTACTGATATTTATTTTTTATATGTAACAGAGATCCTTCCCATTGTAAGATTCGTATCGAATCGCATAATGCCGCGTCTTACTAGAGATCGTAAGTTTTTGTGATCGTTCGTTTGTCAGTTGTATTGTCACACAATGCAACGGGAAATCCGTTTCTAATCAGTATGCAAAGGCCACTGAAAAGCGATCCGCGTAATATCACGCGTATCGATTTCTTTCTTTTGCATTGTTTCACTTCCTCCCCCCGTATCGTCGCCCCCAATCTGACAAGGAAGAGAAAGGCTCTTTGATAACAATATTGTACTCTTCCATAAACGAATCCTCGCCTGTGCCAAAAAGGAAAGATAAGACGTATCGAGAGGAGGCGTTGAAAATTAAAGTGGCGTGAAATTGATATCAGATGATCGCTCTATCTCTTGCACGCCTAATTGAGCAATTATATCTAATGGATTAATAGCAGCGTATCAAATTTGAAAGTCCTCGTAATTAACACGCACGTAAAATAGTATTGTAATTTAAAGTCCATGCGCGCGCTTAATTACGTTATCGCAAACTTCATTCTATAAATATCGCGACTGGATTATTTACGATCTTTTCAAATGAAAAGATACTCTCGTTAATGGCTAACTCGAATCTTAATCGAATGCTTATCGTGCGCTTCTTTTTTCTCGTATTTCTTTCTTTCGCTTTTATTTGAAATTCGTCGTTAAAAGTTTCGGATCTCTAAAAAGGTCAGTTGCAAGCTGTCGCCGCCGGTAGTGCTTTTTCACAACATTCTTGCATCAGGAAGTTACAAACAAAAATTGCATTCTCATGCTGCTCGCATCTCGCTTCGTGTTGTGTTTTAACTTAATCTATTCGCGTTTAAAAAATTGTTCTATTTTTTTATCATCGAAGGAACACTCTGTGTTAACGCGCGAAAAAATTTTTTTCGATTTCTGGTGGTGTTTTTCAATTTTCCAATTTTAAATCTATCGTGCATAGCCAACAAATATGGAGAAATTGAGTTTGCTGAAATCTAAGCCAGATAACGTCACAGTCAGATGACGTTTGATAAAAACCTGTTCGAAAAAAATCATATGGTACAATTTTGTTGGTAAATAATTCAGTCAAAGAATGAAATACAAAAATTTTATATATCTATAGATTCTATAATATATGTATATATATATCTAAATTTTTTTTATCTCGAAATTGCATGAGTGTAAATTATTGCTCTCCTGCGTTCATAAATTTCAAGTGAGCATGTCTGTTTCGTCTCTAAGTGTATGTACAAAGTGAAGATATCGTGAGACGCGACTATAGCGCGGAAAATGGAGAATGCAATACTCAAGAGAGAAGAAGAAAAACGAAATAGCTCTCGCTATATACATAGATGGAACGGAAGCTTTGACTCGCTCATAATACTGCTCGGCCCATTAAAGCTTGCCGAGACTCGTGAAACTCGCTATATTGTTCTACCTGCTCGAGTATCCTTTCCTCTGGAGTCGGTCGAGAAGTTACACCGGGTGCAGAAAATTTCTTCATCACAATCGTAGACTTTCTTGCGCGTCCACCTTGAAGAGGCGTTCGCAGTAATGATGAGGAAACACACGGCACAAAAATATTAATGAACCCGTTATAAATGCTGTACAATAAAAGATCGTATATTTTCGGAAACAGTCTTTCGCGGTACATATCGCTTGCCGCGACGACTCAGCCAAAACTCTCTCGATCTACCAGTATTATGTCTCGAGAGTGGCGCGTGTAAAAGATCGTTCCATTTAAATCTTTCAAGATATTTCCGTCAATAACATAAAATTTTCTCCTATCAACTACACGTTTGAAGATTCGCTGGCTCAGGATTTGATTAATGACGCAATCAAATTAAAAATGGTTGACGAACACAATAAAACATTGCTGGCACCTTTCCAGGATCTTGTTTCAAAAACTAACAGTCTTATTACATGTATATTTTATACGAAATGTGTTCACTTTGCCACAAAAGAAAACTCTGGAACATCTTTATTTATTGAAAAAAAACGCCATTGCAACGACGCGTGCAAATTAAAAAAAAATAAAAATAAAAATAAGCAAGGCCTTCACGTGCAGTAATATGTACAACGTACATATAGCGCGAAAGCTTACCTTTTCGAACCGTTCGGAGGAAGATACCCAAATGATCTGAACACGGTATCTCCATTAACCGAAGGTCTATGGAATCCCTAGGCGGCCATTTCGCCAGTTTTCCGCAACTACCACATTCATTGGAAGAAATTAACAGACGCCTTGGGATAATCGCGTCTACAGACTACGAGACACCCGGTACGTGTTGCGTTTCGCGTACGTGTGTGTATTTTCGTGCATGTATTTCGCACGTGATGTTGCTCGGGCAAGTTTGCGGTATCGTTGCGCTACTTCGGATTCCCTGTTCCATCAGCTCGGGCGAAAATTATGTAAATGCGTTTCCTTCTTGCGTCCCGCTGCACATAGAGACGATGAGACCGAAGTAACGAAACTTTATACAGCGCCGTCTCGTCGCTGCACCGGTTTCGAATCGCATTGCATTTCTGCGAGCGAGAGATTTCCGCACGCGCGCTACACTTCTATGTTTACATAAATTTCAGCACTCAATCATTTTCGGCGTTCAGACACAAATAACAAGATAATGTGTATTCTCGACAGAGATCTGTACGGCCTTAGGCGGTACAAGCGCAACGAGTAAACTAACCACCGGTCGAAAATACGCACACCTGTTACATAATGTTCGAACATCACATGGTTTTTAATCATTCTTATTGGTCAGTTAAAATTTATACAACAAGAATAACATCGATTCGCAACATAACAAAAGAAACATTCAGATAAAAACTTAATGCATTTGACTGTTACGCCGACCAGTTCTCCCGCTTTGGACCTAATTTTCTTTACACATTAAGATATGAGCATACCTCATGAGATCTCACACGTTTTTATCAACTCTGACATCTTTTTGTAATTTTCTTTTTTAATTTGTATTTGCACGCTATTTCTGTAATTTTGCGACTGAAGAAGCTTCAAGTTAGAATCGAAACGTTTCGCATTCATTATTGTTATTTTTTTTTTTTTTATTTTCATTTACATTAAGGAACCTTATTGTTCGCCATAGACCTGTTTTAATAATTTATTTATTGTTATATGCAATGCGAGCATTATCGATGAATCTTATTTTTTTTGTATAAAAAAATTAAATCGAATTTCATAATTTTGATATCGCGCCACATAGATATAAAGCATTGTTCGATTTTTTGTTTGCGAAACATCACATGTAAAAATTGACAAGTCTTCAAATGTAAATTCATCGTTCAGTTTGCAAACCAAATGTTAATAAAACACAGATCTATCAAATTGATATGCGCGATTCGCGAAATGGATTTATGTGCAAACGTCGAATACTAAGCGCAATTGTTCACAAAAATATAGGCAGAGATCCGGTATATAAATACAAGTTTTTGATCGCGTCTTGTATTTCGTCAATTTACATGCAGCGGCGGACATATAATAGTGATGTCATGGCCGCGACATATGAAATTGAATATCGCATGTTGTGTGCGTGATTTAATGAACAACCCGCAAGGATTAAGTTAATAATTTCGAACGAACGTAATTATATACAAATGTCGAATGCGTTTGCAGCATTTGCGCTTTTTCGAAAATAATACATATCGCGTGAGCCATTAACATTGAATTAACATCGCAAGTTAAATTTTGATGTTTCGGCGAAGCCGTTATTCAAAACGTGCTTAACAAGAAAATTATTCCGCGAATCCTTATGTTTTTCGAGAAATACGAGAAAAATATTTCTCAAGTCAAAAACATATTTTAAAAATATATCGTCTTCTTAGTATGGTAAAAAGAAACGTGTAGGTATATCGTTCTTATTCGTAGAGAACAGATTTAATTTTTCGGCCCCTTTCTTGTGCATTCGACGCACAAGTGCATCTGATAGCAATGCCACCGGAAAGTGTACATCAATACACGAGAATGTCGAATGTTCCTTGAATATCGATATGATTTATATTTTGCAAACGTATCGACTTTTTAAGTCAAATGCAGCTGCGTGTTACTTCCGTATGCATTGGCCGTCATCGTGTTCACGGAATATGGAAAAGATTAAATAGCGAAGGAAGAAAATTGACGTTTCTATATTCTCCGCATGATAGTGTATTTTTAAAATTGCAAATACATCACACTTATCCGATGTGATATTGACGAAATAACGTTGAGAGAAAGAGTTCGAAACAGATAACATTAAAAGTAAAAAGCCAAAATTATTCTTAGTGCAAAGATATGTAGTAGTTTTCGTCCTACAGAAACTCTGTAGAACGAAAAGATGATCTTGGTTAATTGAACGATGATAATAAAGTCGAGATAAAATTTAATGAAATATTTATCATCGCGCAAATCCCTCGAATATCAACTTGTAGCCGTCGTAAAAGATTAAGAACACAGGAGGCAAAATTAGGGCCAACCGGTATGGCGACGTAACGTAGATCACACGACCTTCGCCGTTTGGATTGTCAGCTGCGTCGAAGGGCGCGGTCTGTGTGTGTCCAATCCGTCAATCAATCGTCGAGAACGATCGGTCATCGATGACGTCGAATTCAGGTCAACGCAAATCTCTCGTGTGAACTCGCGCGGGATTTCATCCAAAGCTGCTTCATAAGCCGCGACAAATGAACACCAACAAGCGCTTCCGAGCGGATCGGACGCCGGCTTTCTGGAAGAAAACACCGTCGCGAACCTAATAAGGGCGCGTCTTTTACTCCCTCGTGCTGCTCTGGGAGTAACCTGTTGCGGCTGTCCTATTAATAGTTCGGGTCCCGATAAAAATCCGATCCGACCTTTCTCGTCACGGATACTTCGCCGCCGCGTCGTCGTCACTTTTCTATCATACATCTTTGAGAACATTGACGATCCGACAATAAAGTTGCAAACGCGAAATATAAACACACATAAATGTGTAACGAGCAACGTTCTCCTCATATAATAGATATCAAATTATGAAAGATTTCTGCGATATATATTGCGGGAGGAAAAAAAATCGCTAACTCGTATACATCGTGATGAATTTACGATAAAACACAGCTATAAACAGAGTGATAAACAGAGTAACGGTAGAACGCAATCATATGTAAATGAAGTAACGTCACGTGCAGTTTATGACGATATTTTTGTTTCCCACCTTTTTGCATCACGACACGGTAAATGCCTGATTTACATGACGCGACCATTCTGCAAGAACGATAAGGCGCGTCGAATATAAAAGCGAGTAATGTGTAACACAATAACTGAATCGTGGCAGGACGCACTCTTGAAAATAACTTGAAATCAATCAAGATTCCGGTTAATTGATCGAACATTAAAGATCTTTTGAAAAATAACTGAGACAAATTCAACAAGTCTTGTTTTGTTCGTATAAGTGGCAGCGATCAATTGGGAAAACGTCGCGGCTCGTTTTATTTGACACAAAAAAAAAACGAGATTCTCAAGAAGAATTAATGACACTCACCAATTTCAGCCAAAGGTTCGTGATGAGCAACTGGTTTTTCTCGTCCTGTAATGATAATTCGATAATGTTAGTTAAAGTTAGTTAAACGAGTAGTCAAACTTATAACGTAATTGTTAATTCCAAAAAGTAATAGTTGATTTCTTTGAAAATAGTTATTGAATAGTTGTCCACCTTTTATGAAACGCATGTTTTTACTATGGCACATTTGATGTCAATAAACAGGCTTTTGTCTACAAATATCCGAAAAATTCTATTCCGATAAATAAAAATATAAATATTACAAAGTTTTTTTATTCGAGATATCTTATAAACAAAAACGGGAGCTACTTGTCACTGGATTAGCAGTAACATAGCTAATATCTTACTCACTAAAAAACTATTCTTTATAATGTAGATTGCGCTATTATCGTTTTGGTCGCGTACAAAATAGCTTTTATTGAAAATATAGCGAGCAGGTTTTTTATATAGTAGTGTAAGGAAAATCAAAGTGTAAAAAGTCTAATTCTTATATACATTGTAATTTATATTTGTGTGTGTATCTATAATTCTTATATTTTGTATGTGTATAATATTCAATTCTATTTGCGTGAATTTTGGATGTAACGGCGATAATCTCACA